>NC_091162.1:27648195-27743195 GCF_040958095.1 Procambarus clarkii
GCAGGTGAGTGTGGTGAGTCCAGCTGGTGAGTGTGGTGAGTCCAGCAGGTGAGTGTGGTGAGTCCAGCTGGTGAGTCCAGCAGGTGAGTGTGGTGAGTCCAACTGGTGAGTCCAGCAGGTGAGTGTGGTGAGTTCAGCTGGTGAGTGTGGTGAGTCCAGCAGGTGAGTGTGGTGAGTCCAGCAGGTGAGTCCAGCTGGTGAGTGTGGTGAGTCCAGCTGGTGAGTGTGGTGAGTCCAGCAGGTGAGTGTGGTGAGTCCAGCAGGTGAGTGTGGTGAGTCCAGCAGGTGAGTGTAGCGAGTCCAGCAGGTGAGTGCGGTGAGTCCAACAGGTGAGTGTGGTGACTCCAGCAGGTGAGTGTGGTGACTCCAGCAGGTGGGTGTGGTGAGTCCAGCAGGTGAGTGTTGTGAGTCCAGCAGGTGGGTGTGGTGAGTCCAGCAGGTGAGTGTGGTGACTCCAGCAGGTGAGTGTGGTGAGTCCAGCAGGTGAGTGTTGTGAGTCCAGCAGGTGAGTGTTGTGAGTCCAGCAGGTGAGTGTGGTGAGTCCAGCAGGTGAGTGTGGTGAGTCCAGCAGGTGAGTCCAGCTGGTGAGTGTGGTGAGTCCAGCAGGTGAGTGTGGTGAGTCCAGCAGGTGAGTGTGGTGAGTCCAGCAGGTGGGTGTGGTGAGTCCAGCAGGTGAGTGTGGTGAGTCCAGCAGGTGAGTGTGGTGAGTCCAGCAGGTGAGTGTGGTGAGTCCAGCAGGTGAGTGCGGTGAGTCCAACAGGTGAGTGTGGTGAGTCCAGCAGGTGAGTGTGGTGACTCCAGCAGGTGAGTGTGGTGACTCCAGCAGGTGGGTGTGGTGAGTCCAGCAGGTGAGTGTTGTGAGTCCAGCAGATGAGTGTGGTGAGTCCAGCAGGTGAGTGTGGTGAGTCCAGCAGGTGAGTGTGGTGAGTCCAGCAGGTGAGTGTGGTGAGTCCAGCAGGTGAGTGTGGTGACTCCAGCAGGTGAGTGTGGTGAGTCCAGCAGGTGAGTGTGGTGACTCCAGCAGGTGGGTGTGGTGAGTCCAGCAGGTGAGTGTGGTGAGTCCAGCAGGTGAGTGTGGTGAGTCCAGCAGATGAGTGTGATGAGTCTAGCAGGTGAGTGTGGTGAGTCCAGAAGGTGGGTGTAGTGAGTCCAGCAGGTGAGTGTGGTGACTCCAGCAGGTGAGTGTGGTGACTCCAGCAGGTGGGTGTGGTGAGTCCAGCAGGTGAGTGTGGTGACTCCAGCAGGTGAGTGTGGTGAGTCCAGCAGGTGAGTGTGGTGACTCCAGCAGGTGAGTGTGGTGAGTCCAGCAGGTGAGTGTGGTGACTCCAGCAGGTGAGTGTGGTGACTCCAGCAGGTGGGTGTGGTGAGTCCAGCAGGTGAGTGTGGTGACTCCAGCAGGTGAGTGTGGTGAGTCCAGCAGATGAGTGTGATGAGTCTAGCAGGTGAGTGTGGTGAGTCCAGCAGGTGGGTGTAGTGAGTCCAGCAGGTGAGTGTAGTGAGTCCAGCAGATGAGTGTGATGAGTCTAGCAGGTGAGTCCAGCAGGTGAGTGTGGTGAGTCCAGCAGGTGGGTGTAGTGAGTCCAGCAGGTGAGTGTGGTGAGTCCAGCAGGTGGGTGTAGTGAGTCCAGCAGGTGGGTGTGGTGAGTCCAGCAGGTGAGTGTGGCGAGTCCAGCAGGTGGGTGTAGTGAGTCCAGCAGGTGAGTGTGGTGACTCCAGCAGGTGGGTGTGGTGAGTCCAGCAGGTGAGTGTGGTGACTCCAGCAGGTGGGTGTGGTGAGTCCAGCAGGTGAGTGTGGTGACTCCAGCAGGTGAGTGTGGTGAGTCCAGCAGGTGAGTGTGATGAGTCTAGAAGGTGAGTCCAGCAGGTGAGTGTGGTGAGTCCAGCAGGTGGGTGCAGTGAGTCCAGCAGGTGGGTGTGGTGAGTCCAGCAGGTGAGTGTGGTGAGTCCAGCAGGTGAGTGTGGGGAGTCCAGTTGGTGAGTCCAGCAGGTGAGTGTTGTGAGTCCAGTTGGTGAGTCCAGCAGGTGAGTCCAGCAGGTGGGTGTGGTGAGTCCAGCAGGTGAGTGTGGTGAGTCCAGCAGGTGAGTGTGGGGAGTCCAGCAGGTGAGTCCAGCAGGTGAGTGTTGTGAGTCCAGTTGGTGAGTCCAGCAGGTGAGTGTTGTGAGTCCAGTTGGTGAGTCCAGCAGGTGAGTCCAGCAGGTGAGTGTTGTGAGTCCAGTTGGTGAGTCCAGCAGGTGAGTCCAGCAGGTGAGTGTGGTGAGTCCAGCTAGTGAGTGTGGTGAGTCCAGCAGGAGAGTGTGGTGAGTCCAGCAGGTGAGTCCAGCAGGTGAGTGTGGTGAGTCCAGCAGGTGAGTGTGGTGAGTCCAGCAGGTGAGTCCAGCAGGTGAGTCCAGCAGGTGAGTGTGGTGAGTCGAGCAGGTGAGTGTGGTGAGTCCAGCAGGTGAGTGTGGTAATCCAGCTGGTGAGTGTGGTGAATTCAGCAGGTGAGTGTGGTGAGTCCAGCTGGTGAGTCCAGCAGGTGAGTGTGGTGAGTCCAGCTAGTGAGTGAGGTTAGTTCAGCTGGTGAGTGTGGTGAGTCCAGCAGGTGAGTGTGGTGAGTCCAGCAGGTGAGTGTGGTGAGTCCAGCAGGTGAGCGTGGTGAGTCCAGCAGGTGAGTGTGGTGAGTCCAGCTGGTGAGTCCAGCAGGTGAGTGTGGTGAGTCCAGCTGGTGAGTGCGATGAGTCCAGCAGGTGAGTGTGGTGAGTCCAGCTGGTGAGTCCAGCAGGTGAGTGTGGTGAGTCCAGCTGGTGAGTGTGGTGAGTCCAGCTGGTGAGTGTGATGAGTCCAGCAGGTGAGTGTGGTGAGTCCAGCAGGTGAGTCCAGCAGGTGAGTGTGGTGAGTCCAGCAGGTGAGTCCAGCAGGTGAGTGTGGTGAGTCCAGCAGGTGAGTGTGGTGAGTCCAGCTGGTGAGTCCAGCAGGTGAGTGTGGTGAGTCCAGCTGGTGAGTCCAGCAGGTGAGTGTGGTGAGTCCAGCTGGTGAGTCCAGCAGGTGAGTGTGGTGAGTCCATCTGGTGAGTGTGGTGAGTCCAGCAGGAGAGTGTGGTGAGTCCAGCTGGTGAGTCCAGCAGGTGAGTTTGGTGAGTCCAGCTGGTGAGTGTGGTGAGTCCAGCAGGTGAGTGTGGTGACTCCAGCTGGTGAGTGTGGTGAGTCCAGCAGGTCAGTGTGGTGAGTCCAGCTGGTGAGTGTAGTGAGTCCAGCAGGTGAGTGTGGTGAGTCCAGCAGGTGAGTGTAGTGAGTCCAGCAGGTGAGTGTGGTGAGTCCAGCAGGTGAGTGTGGTGAGTCCAGCTGGTGAGTGTGGTGAGTCCAGCAGGTGAGTCCAGCTGGTGAGTGTGGTGAGTCCAGCAGGTGAGTGTAATGAGTCCAGCAGGTGAGTGTGGTGAGTCCAGCTGGTGAGTGTGGTGAGTCCAGCAGGTGAGTGTGGTGAGTCCAGCAGGTGAGTGTGGTGAGTCCAGCAGGTGAGTCCAGCAGGTGAGTTTGGTGAGTCCAGCTGGTGAGTGTGGTGAGTCCAGCAGGTGAGTGTGGTGACTCCAGCTGGTGAGTGTGGTGAGTCCAGCAGGTCAGTGTGGTGAGTCCAGCTGGTGAGTGTGGTGAGTCCAGCAGGTGAGTGTGGTGAGTCCAGCTGGTGAGTGTGGTGAGTCCAGCAGGTGAGTGTAGTGAGTCCAGCAGGTGAGTGTGGTGAGTCCAGCAGGTGAGTGTAGTGAGTCCAGCAGGTGAGTGTGGTGAGTCCAGCAGGTGAGTGTGGTGAGTCCAGCTGGTGAGTGTGGTGAGTCCAGCAGGTGAGTCCAGCTGGTGAGTGTGGTGAGTCCAGCAGGTGAGTGTAATGAGTCCAGCAGGTGAGTGTGGTGAGTCCAGCTCGTGAGTGTAGTGAGTCCAGCAGGTGAGTGTGGTGAGTCCAGCTGGTGAGTGTGGTGAGTCCAGCAGGTTAGTGTGATGAGTCCAACAGGTGAGTGTTATGAGTCCAGCTGGTGAGTGTGGTGAGTCCAGCAGGTGAGTGTGGTGAGTCCAGCAGGTGAGTGTAATGAGTCCAGCAGGTGAGTGTGGTGAGTCCAGCAGGTGGGTGTGGTGAGTCCAGTAGGTGAGTGTGGTGAGTCCAGCTGGTGAGTGTGGTGAGTCCAGCAGCTGAGTGTAGTGAGTGCAGCAGGTGAGTGTGGTGAGTCCAGCAGGTGGGTGTAGTGAGTCCAGCAGGTGAGTCCAGGAGGTGAGTGTAGTGCGTCCAGCAGGTGAGTGTAGTGAGTCCAGCAGGTGAGTGTAGTGAGTCCAGCAGGTGAGTGTGGTGAGTCCAGCAGGTGAGTGTAGTGAGTCCAGTAGGTGAGTGTGGTGAGTCCAGCAGGTGAGTGTAGTGAGTCCAGCAGGTGAGTGTAGTGAGTCCGGCAGGTGAGTGTAGTGAGTCCAGCAGGTGAGTGTAGTGAGTCCAGCAGGTGAGTGTGGTGAGTCCAGCAGGTGAGTGTACTGAGTACAGCAGGTGAGTGTACTGAGTACAGCAGGTGAGTGTGGTGAGTCCAGCAGGTGAGTGTGGTGAGTCCAGCAGGTGAGTGTGGTGAGTCCAGCAGGTGAGTGTGGTGACTCCAGCAGGTGGGTGTGGTAAGTCCAGCAGGTGAGTGTGGTGACTCCAGCAGGTGAGTGTGGTGAGTCCAGCAGGTGAGTGTGGTAAGTCCAGCAGGTGAGTGTAGTGAGTCCAGCAGGTGGGTGTGGTAAGTCCAGCAGGTGAGTGTGGTGAGTCCAGCAGGTGGGTGTGGTAAGTCCAGCAGGTGAGTGTGGTGAGTCCAGCAGGTGAGTGTGGTGAGTCCAGCAGGTGAGTGTGGTGAGTCCAGCAGGTGAGTGTGGTAAGTCCAGCAGGTGAGTGTAGTGAGTCCAGCAGGTGGGTGTGGTAAGTCCAGCAGGTGAGTGTAGTGAGTCCAGCAGGTGAGTGTAATGAGTCCAGCAGGTGAGTGTGGTGAGTCCAGCAGGTGAGTGTGGTGAGTCCAGCAGGTGAGTGTGGTGAGTCCAGCAGGTGAGTGTGGTGAGTCCAGCAGGTGAGTGTGGTGAGTCCAGCAGGTGAGTGTGGTGAGTCCATCAGGTGAGTGTGGTGAGTCCATAACATTAAAGCATCAGTTCTTATCAAAATATATTTTGCTAGACACAACAGTCGAGGATAACAGTGACTGATGTGTGGAGGTGTAGATATTGACACCTGTGGCGGGGGGGGGGGGGAGCCTCGGACCGCACTCCTCACCACCAGCGTCGCCCCCTCACCACACTCCTCACCATCAGCGTCGCTCCCTCACCACCAGCGTCGCCCCCTCACCACCAGCGTCGCCCCCTCACCACACTCCTCACCACCAGCGTCGCCCCCTCACCACACTCCTCACCATCAGCGTCGCTCCCTCACCACCAGCGTCGCCCCCTCACCACACTCCTCACCACCAGCGTCGCTCCCTCACCACACTCCTCACCACCAGCGTCGCTCCCTCACCACACTCCTCACCACCAGCGTCGCTCCCTCACCACACTCCTCACCACCAGCGTCGCCCCCTCACCACACTCCTCACCATCAGCGTCGCTCCCTCACCACCAGCGTCGCCCCCTCACCACACTCCTCACCACCAGCGTCGCTCCCTCACCACACTCCTCACCATCAGCGTCGCCCCCTCACCACACTCCTCACCATCAGCGTCGCCCCCTCACCACACTCCTCACCATCAGCGTCGCCCCCTCACCACACTCCTCACCATCAGCGTCGCCCCCTCACCACACTCCTCACCACCAGCGTCGCTCCCTCACCACACTCCTCACCATCAGCGTCGCCCCCTCACCACACTCCTCACCACCAGCGTCGCTCCCTCACCACACTCCTCACCATCAGCGTCGCCCCCTCACCACACTCCTCACCACCAGCGTCGCTCCCTCACCACACTCCTCACCATCAGCGTCGCCCCCTCACCACACTCCTCACCACCAGCGTCGCTCCCTCACCACACTCCTCACCATCAGCGTCGCTCCCTCACCACACTCCTCACCATCAGCGTCGCCCCCTCACCACACTCCTCACCATCAGCGTCGCTCCCTCACCACACTCCTCACCATCAGCGTCGCTCCCTCACCACACTCCTCACCACCAGCGTCGCTCCCTCACCACACTCCTCACCATCAGCGTCGCTCCCTCACCACACTCCTCACCATCAGCGTCGCCCCCTCACCACACTCCTCACCATCAGCGTCGCCCCCTCACCACACTCCTCACCATCAGCGTCGCCCCCTCACCACACTCCTCACCATCAGCGTCGCCCCCTCACCACACTCCTCACCATCAGCGTCGCCACCTCACCGCACTCCTCACCATCAGCGTCGCCCCTCACCACACTCCTCACCATCCTACACAACACCAAGTGTTTGGTGTTATAATGGTAGCACTTGACACATTGTCTTAACAATAGTGAGACACACTTGAGATCTTGACTTAGCAGTAGAGATACACTTAAGACATTGTCTTAGCAGTAGAGACACACTTGAGATATTGACCTAACAGTAAAGAGACACACTTGAGACATTGACTTAACAGTAAAGAGACACATTTGAGACATTGACTTAGCAGTTGAGAAAGACACTTGAGACATTGACTTGAGAGTTGAGAGACACACCGTGTTCCCTGTCACGTGTTGGTGACGTCACGGTGTTCCCTGTCACGTGTTGGTGACGTCACGGTGTTCCCTGTCACGTGTTGGTGACGTCACGGTGTTCCCTGTCACGTGTAGGTGACGTCACGGTGTTCCCTGTCACGTGTTGGTGACGTCACGGTGTTCCCTGTCACGTGTTGGTGACGTCACGGTGTTCCCTGTCACGTGTTGGTGACGTCACAGTGTTCCCTGTCATGTGTTGGTGACGTCACGGTGTTCTCTGTCACGTGTTGGTGACGTCACGGTGTTCCCTGTCACGTGTAGGTGACGTCACGGTGTTCCCTGGCACGTGTTGGTGACGTCACCATGTTCCGTGTGCAAGCAGTATAACAATGGGAGGACTGAGGATAACATCAGTAGTAATATATAATCGTCTACTATATGACAGAAGAGGTAGACAGGAGTATGACAAGAACAACATGGCCGCCCTCAACAGAACACCGAGAGCACCGTCTATTGTCTGCAGCAAGAAAGCTAAACTATTGATCATGGGTGAAAGTTAAGTTATTAGACATGGCGACAAGAAACTTTCTATGCCAACATGTCAATGGGCCCACAAGAGTGAGAGGGATTGATGAACCAGCTAGATATGATCTGGCTGGTTCATCAGTCAGTCATGTCTGACTCGTTCACCCTGAACGAGTCAGACATAAGGCACGTCAAATCAGAACCCGTGATAGCCATGAGTGACCAGAGTGTCCTAACATTTAAGTATCTGGTGGAAGTAGCAACAACCCATCCAAGGAATGGACCGAAAGGTAAACGACTGGAATACCAAAGGGGAAACTATGATGAAATTAGAACATTTCTAATAGGACTACCGTGGGAGACAGAGGTCAGAGGAAAGTTTGAACAAGACATGATGGACTACATCACCCAGAGGAGGCAGGAGGCAGGAAACAGGTTTGTCTTGGACCAGGGAGAAAAACAAACACGAAAAACAAAAGGGTCATCCATGGTACAAGCCGGCATGTAAGGCAGCCTGCCAGCTGAGCACAAGGGCGTGGAGACACTCCAGAAGTTACACACCAGAGAGCACAGAGAGATTCCAGAAGGCCAGAAATGGGTACCTCACTGTGAGGAGAGAAGTAGAGAGGCAGTTTGAAAATGACATAGCAAATAAAGCCAAGACCCAACCGAAACTGCTATACAGCCACATCAGGAGGAAAACAACAGTGAAAGAACAGGTGATGAAACAGAAAAAGGGAGATGACAGGTATACAAAGAAAAAGGTGTGTGAAGGACTCAAGAGATTCTAGGAGGTCTTCACAATAAAGCAAGGGAAAGTCTGATGTAATCTCACCATGGGTGCTAAACGAGGGGGCAGAAGCACTAAGTGTGCCACTCTCTATGGTGTATAACAACTCACTGGAAACAGCAGACCTACCACAGAGTTGGAAGACAGATAACGTAGTCCCAATATACAAAAAGGGTGATAGGTAGGAGACCCTACACTACAGGCCGGTGTCCATAACTTGTTTACCATGCAAGGTGACGGAGAAGATGGTGAGAAACAGCCTGGTAGCACAGGTGGAGAGAAGGGACTGTGTAACACACCACCAGCATGGCTTCAGGGATGGTCAGTCGTGTCTCTTCAGGTCTAATATAATTCTATAACCAAGCAACAGCAGTTAGCAAAAAAAAAAAAATAGAAGGATGGACAGACTGCATTTCATTGGACTGTCACAAAGCGTTTGACACAGTTTCTCAATAGTGAGTCCAGCAGGTTAACTTTCTCACTGTTGCATAAGTTGGAGAAACAAACTTGAGTAAGAGGTAAGGTGCTCCAATGAATAAAAGAGTACATAAACAACAGGAAACAGAGTTACTGTGAGGGGTGAGTCTTCAGACTGGCGTGAAGTCACCAGCGGAGTCCCACAGGGTTCTGTACTCGGACCTATCCTGTTTCTGATATACGTGAATGATCTTCCAGAAGATATAAACTCATTCATCTCCTTGTTTGTTGATGATGCTAAAATTATGAGAAGGATTAAGAAAGAGGAGGACTGCATGAGGCTATAGGATGACCTGGACAGACTGAAGGAATGGTCCAACAAATGGCTTGTAGAGTTTAACTCGAGCGAGTGCAAAGTGATGAAGATAGGCGGAGGGAGCAGGAGGCCAAACACAAGGTACCAGCTGGGAGAGGGAATCCTTCAGGAGTCTGGAGGAGAGAAAGATCTCTCGAGAAAAGAGAAATAAGAGAAGAGAGGCAGCAGTAGAGGAGAGAGAGAGACAGCAGTAGAGGAAAGTGAGAGGCAGCAGTAGAGGAAAGTGAGAGGCAGCAGTAGAGGAGTGAGAGAGGCATCAGTAGAGGGAGAGAGGCAGCAGTAGAGGAGAGAGGCAGCAGTAGAGGAGTGAGAGAGGCAGCAGTAGAGGAAAGTGAGAGGCAGCAGTAGAGGAAAGTGAGAGGCAGCAGTAGAGGAGAGAGAGAGACAGCAGTAGAGGAAAGTGAGAGGCAGCAGTAGAGGAGGGAGAGAGGCAGCAGTAGAGGAGTGAGAGAGGCATCAGTAGAGGAGTGAGAGAGGCAGCAGTAGAGGAGAGAGGCAGCAGTAGAGGAGTGAGAGAGGCAGCAGTAGAGGAAAGTGAGAGGCAGCAGTAGAGGAGTGAGAGAGGCATCAGTAGAGGAGGCAGAGAGGCATCAGTAGAGGAGTGAGAGAGGCAGCAGTAGAGGAGGGAGAGAGGCAGCAGTAGAGGAGTGAGAGAGGCATCAGTAGAGGGAGAGAGGCAGCAGTAGAGGAGAGAGGCAGCAGTAGAGGAGTGAGAGAGGCAGCAGTAGAGGAAAGTGAGAGGCAGCAGTAGAGGAGTGAGAGAGGCATCAGTAGAGGAGGGAGAGAGGCATCAGTAGAGGAGTGAGAGAGGCAGCAGTAGAGGAGTGAGAGAGGCAGCAGTAGAGGAGGGAGAGAGGCATCAGTAGAGGGAGAGAGGCAGCAGTAGAGGAGAGAGGCAGCAGTAGAGGAGTGAGAGAGGCATCAGTAGAGGAGGGAGAGAGGCAGCAGTAGAGGAGTGAGAGAGGCATCAGTAGAGGAGGGAGAGAGGCATCAGTAGAGGAGGGAGAGAGGCAGCAGTAGAGGAGAGAGGCAGCAGTAGAGGAGAGAGGCAGCAGTAGAGGAGTGAGAGAGGCATCAGTAGAGGGAGAGAGGCAGCAGTAGAGGAGAGAGGCAGCAGTAGAGGAGTGAGAGAGGCATCAGTAGAGGAGGGAGAGAGGCAGCAGTAGAGGAGTGAGAGAGGCAGCAGTAGAGGAGTGAGAGAGGCATCAGTAGAGGAGGGAGAGAGGCATCAGTAGAGGAGGGAGAGAGGCAGCAGTAGAGGAGAGAGGCAGCAGTAGAGGAGAGAGGCAGCAATAGAGGAGTGAGAGAGGCATCAGTAGAGGAGGGAGAGAGGCATCAGTAGAGGAGTGAGAGAGGCAGCAGTAGAGGAGTGAGAGAGGCATCAGTAGAGGAGGGAGAGAGGCATCAGTAGAGGAGGGAGAGAGGCAGCAGTAGAGGAGAGAGGCAGCAGTAGAGGAGAGAGGCAGCAGTAGAGGAGTGAGAGAGGCATCAGTAGAGGAGGGAGAGAGGCAGCAGTAGAGGAGGGAGAGAGGCAGCAGTAGAGGAGGGAGAGAGGCATCAGTAGAGGAGGGAGAGAGGCATCAGTAGAGGAGGGAGAGAGGCATCAGTAGAGGAGGGAGAGAGGCAGCAGTAGAGGAGGGAGAGAGGCATCAGTAGAGGAGGGAGAGAGGCAGCAGTAGAGGAGGGAGAGAGGCATCAGTAGAGGAGGGAGAGAGGCAGCAGTAGAGGAGGGAGAGAGGCATCAGTAGAGGAGGGAGAGAGGCAGCAGTAGAGGAGGGAGAGAGGCAGCAGTAGAGGAGGGAGAGAGGCAGCAGTAGAGGAGAGAAAGAGAACATAACATAAGAACAAAGGTAACTGCAGAAGGCCTATTGGCCCATACGAGGCAGCTCCTATCTATAACCACCCAATCCCACTCATATACTTGTCCAACTCACGCTTGAAACAATCGAGGGACACCACCTCCACCACATTACGCGGTAATTGGTTCTACAAATCAACAACCCTGTTACCGAACCAGTATTTACCCAAGTCTTTCCTAAATCTAAACTTATCCAATTTATGCCCATTGTTTCGTGTTCTGTCTTGTGTTAATACTTTTAATACCTTATTAATATTCCATTTGTTATGTCCATTCATCCACTTGTAAACCTCTATCATGTCACCCCTAACTCGTCACCTTTCCAGTGAATGCAATTTAAGCTTTGTTAATCTTTCTTCATATGATAGGTTTCTAATTTGGGAAATTAACTTTGTCATCCTACGCTGGACACGTTCAAGTGGATTTATATCTATTCTATAGTACGGCGACCAAACCTGAACTGCATAATCTAAATGGGGCCTAACCAGAGCAAGATATAGCTGAAGAACAACACCAGGTGTCTTGTTACTAACACTTCGATTAATAAATCCAAGTGTCCGATTTGCCATATTACGAACATTCAAGCATTGATCCTTTGGTTTTAAATTCTTATTAATCATAACTCCCAGTTCTCGGTTGCAATCCGACTTCGCAATCTCAACACCATCTAGCTCGTATCTTGTAACTCTATCATCATTACCTAGCCTCAGAACTTTACATTTATCAGCATTAAACTGCATCTGCAGTTTAATTTACATTGACTCACAACACCCTATTTAGATCAACTTGAAGTGATAGTGAGTCTTCTTCCGTGTTAATTTCATTACCGATTTTTGAGTCATCGGCAAATTTGCAAATGTTGCTACTCAAACCTGAATCTAAATCATTTATATATATTATAAACAACAGAGGTCCCAGGACAGAGCCTTGAGGCACTCCACTTACAACATTTTCCCACTCTGACTTAACCCCATTTATACTAACTCTGTTTCCTTTGGTATAGCCATGCCCTAATGCAACATCCCCAATATTGCACCCCCATGGTATTGGGGGTCAATATAGCACCCTCAATACCATGAGCCTCTATCTTTTTAATCAGGTCAAGGTACACAACATCACAATCCTAACCACTCTTAACTGCCTCAACTATGCTGGAATAAAAAGATATGTTGTAAAACATGAACGGCCATTTGTAAAACCATGTTGCGAATCATTTATTAATTTATGTTTTTCAAGAAGAAGACGAATTGTATTTGCAATTATCGATTCAAGTAACTTTCCCACAATAGACGTTTGACTAATTGGCCGATAGTTTGACACAAGTGATCTATCTCCTTTCTTAAAAACTGGTATCACATTAGCTACCTTCCATGACTCTGGCACTCTGCCTAACTCTATTGACTTATTAAATATGGTAGACAGTGGCTCGGAAAGCTCCTCTTTGCATTCTTTAAGCACCCTGGCGAACACTTCCTCCGGCCCTGGGGATTTGTTTGGTTTCAGTTTTACTAATTGTTTAAGAACATCCTCCCTGGTAACTGCTAAACTAGTCAACCTGTTCTCGTCCCCACCCACATAGACTTGTTCGGCTGAAGGCATATTGTTAAGTTCCTCTTTAGTAAATACAGATATAAAATATTTATTAAAAATACTACTCATCTCTTCGACATTATCCGTTATCTGACCTGTCTCAGTTTTTAATGGACCTATGTTTTCCCTAGTCTTAGTTCGATATAACTGAAAAAAAGAACCTTTAGGATTTGTCTTTGCTTGCCCTGCTATGAGAACTTCATAGTTTCTTTTTGCTTTCCTTATCTCTTTTTTAACATTTCTAACCAGTTGTACGAACTCCTGTTCTAAACTAACTTCCCCATTCTTAATCCTTTTGTTCCACGCTCTCTTTTTACCTATAAGGTTCTTCAGATCCTTTGTTATCCACTTTGGATCATTAGTATTCGATCTATTCAATTTGAATGGTATACTACGTTCCTGTGCTTTGCTTAAAATATTTTAAAATAAGTTATATTTTGAATCTACATCGAAATCCCTTTTTACATCACCCATCACTGTGTTCACGTCTCGCTCCAAGACCGGCCCATCCCCCCATGTCCAAGACTTTCCAATCTATTTGACCCCAAAAAATTCTTAGGCTATTAAAATCAGCTTTTCGAAAATCTGGCACTTTAACAGAATTTTCTCCTACAGGTCTATTCCATTCTATGCTAAATCTGATTACTTTGTGATCACTGTTCCCTAGCTCACTCCCTAATTCGATGTCATTAATTTGTGTTTCCCTGTTAGTTAACACTAAATCTAAAATATTATTTTCCCGCGTTGGTTCCTTAATGTGTTGCGTAAGAAAGCAATCGTCAATTAATTCTAGAAAATCTTCTGCTTCATTATTCCTTGTTATGTTAAACCAATTTATTCCACTAAAATTAAAGTCATTAGAAAAATTAAATGCTCTAGATATTTCATCCCATAGATGCTTTGCTTCCATTCTGTCCAAATTTGGTGGCCTATATATAACTCCTATTATAAGATTATTTGCATTTTCGTTCAATTCTATCCAAATAGTTTCTGTATGTGGCTCAGTTTTGAATCCCTCTTTGAGACTACATTTCAAATTGTCCCTCACATATATGGCTACTCCCCCTCCTCGTCTAATATATCTGTGTAAAAGAGTTTAAATCCAATTATTTGATATTCAGCTAATAGCTATTATAATTCAGCTATTTTCTACATTCATCCACGTTTCGGTAAGTGCAATAATATCTCTTTTTTTCTGTTCAGATAAGAGCATTTAAATCGTTTATTTTGTTTGTTAAACTTCTACTGTGAAAGATATTGCATTTGATCTGCAATATTTTTTTCAGCTGGCACTTGACACCAAGTGCCCTCGACATCCTTTCATTTCCCACTCCCTTTCTTAGAAGATTGCGACATACGATCGGGCATTCCTCCCTTGCTCCTAACTAACTCTATGGCTGTCTTAAACCTCTGTATCAGTTCCTCACTCCTAACTCGCCCAACATCATTACCCCTGCACTGATACAAATAATGGGTTTGTTCCACTTCCCGTCATAATATCCCGCGAAACACACACCGAAACTACGACGTTGGTGCAACGTTCGAACAAGTTTTAACACCTCCTAACCAGTTATAACAACCAATATATCAAGTTGTAACAACGTTCTAATACGTTATAAACACTTTAAGCCAAGATGTAACAACTTTATTACAAGTTGTAACAAACGGAAAATAGAGACAGTTTCGGTTTGTGTTTCCAGGGATCATGCAAGTTGTCAACAATGTCACCTATTCCAGCTCCCGGATAGCAAACCCTTAACCTGCCCCCCCCCCCTTCCATCTCTGGCACAAAACATTCTGTCTATATACCTCACCTGGGAATCTCCCACAACCAAAATTCACTTAGTTACTTCCTTTACTTTCTGAGCACTTTGAGGGACCTGCGCTTCGTTGCTCTTCGTTGCTTTCCCTTTCGAACGAACTGCAGGTTCACCACAGCACTCGTCCTCCAACACGACAAATGAGTTAGAAATACTCAGGATATTTGTAGACGGCTTTGTCAAAGTCTTCTTGAAACCCCTGTCCTTTACCACTTGCCAAGACGCGGTCTGTTATTACTGGTCTCCTTCTGTGTTTCTTCCTGATGTTGTGTCAGCTGTCGTACCTCTTCCCGTAGCGAATCCCACTCTGTCCTCAGAGCTCCAACTAGAGTCATCAGTTCCTTCACTACACCTTCCATTATTGCTGTGATAATAGCACTACAATGACCTCCAGCTAACACACCCAGAGGTTAGGGAGGCAGCAGTAGAGGAGAGAGAGAGAGAGAGAGAGAGAGAGAGAGAGAGAGAGAGAGAGAGAGAGAGAGAGAGAGAGAGAGAGAGAGAGAGAGAGAGAGAGAGAGAGAGAGAGAGAGAGAGAGAGAGAGAGAGAGAGAGAGAGGGGGGGGCAGCAGTAGAGGCAGCAGTAGAGGAGAGAGAGAGAGAGAGGCAGCAGTAGAGGAGAGAGAGAGAGAGAGGCAGCAGTAGAGGAGAGAGAGAGAGAGAGGCAGCAGTAGAGGAGAGAGAGAGAGAGAGGCAGCAGTAGAGGAGAGAGAGAGAGAGAGGCAGCAGTAGAGGAGAGAGAGAGAGAGAGGCAGCAGTAGAGGAGAGAGAGAGAGAGAGAGGCAGCAGTAGAGGAGAGAGAGAGAGAGAGAGGCAGCAGTAGAGGAGAGAGAGAGAGAGAGAGGCAGCAGTAGAGGAGAGAGAGAGAGAGAGGCAGCAGTAGAGGAGAGAGAGAGAGAGAGGCAGCAGTAGAGGAGAGAGAGAGAGAGAGGCAGCAGTAGAGGAGAGAGAGAGAGAGAGAGGCAGCAGTAGAGGAGAGAGAGAGAGAGAGGCAGCAGTAGAGGAGAGAGAGAGAGAGAGGCAGCAGTAGAGGAGAGAGAGAGAGAGAGGCAGCAGTAGAGGAGAGAGAGAGAGAGAGGCAGCAGTAGAGGAGAGAGAGAGAGGCAGCAGTAGAGGCGAGAGAGAGAGGCAGCAGTAGAGGCGAGAGAGAGAGAGAGAGAGAGAGAGAGAGAGAGAGAGAGAGAGAGAGAGAGAGAGAGAGAGAGAGAGAGGCAGCAGTAGAGGAGAGAGAGAGAGGCAGCACTAGAGGAGAGAGAGAGGCAGCAGTAGAGGAGAGAGAGAGAGGCAGCACTAGAGGAGAGAGAGAGGCAGCAGTAGAGGAGAGAGAGAGGCAGCAGTAGAGGAGAGGGACACAAGAGGAGAGGAGCAGCAGTAGAGGAGAGGGACACAAGAGGAGAGGAGCAGCAGTAGAGGAGAGGGACACAAGAGGACACCAACAGCCTCAGGAGCCACCACACAAGAGCCTGGTCACCTCTTTATTACCTTCCTCAAGGTTTTATTAAAATTAAATTTTTTATTATTGCAGGTTCCGTCCGCAAGGGTGGGGGGGGGGGGGTGGAGGGCAGGGGGTGGTGTGGAGGGCAGTGGATGGTGTGGAGGGCAGGGGGTGGTGTGGAGGGCAGTGGGTGGTGTGGAGGGCAGGGGGTGGTGTGGAGGGCAGTGGATGGTGTGGAGGGCAGTGGGTGGTGTGGAGGGCAGTGGATGGTGTGGAGGGCAGTGGGTGGTGTGGAGGGCAGTGGGTGGTGTGGAGGGCAGTGGATGGTGTGGAGGGCAGGGGGTGGTGTGGAGGGCAGGGGGTGGTGTGGAGGGCAGTGGGTGGTGTGGAGGGCAGTGGGTGGTGTGGAGGGCAGTGGGTGGTGTGGAGGGCAGTGGATGGTGTGGAGGGCAGGGGGTGGTGTGGAGGGCAGTGGGTGGTGTGGAGGGCAGTGGGTGGTGTGGAGGGCAGTGGATGGTGTGGAGGGCAGTGGGTGGTGTGGAGGGCAGTGGATGGTGTGGAGGGCAGGGGGTGGTGTGGAGGGCAGGGGGTGGTGTGGAGGGCAGTGGGTGGTGTGGAGGGCAGGGGGTGGTGTGGAGGGCAGTGGATGGTGTGGAGGGCAGTGGGTGGTGTGGAGGGCAGGGGGTGGTGTGGAGGGCAGTGGGTGGTGTGGAGGGCAGGGGGTGGTGTGGAGGGCAGTGGGTGGTGTGGAGGGCAGGGGGTGGTGTGGAGGGCAGGGGGTGGCGTGGAGGGCAGGGGGTGGTGTGGAGGGCAGGGGGTGGTGTGGAGGGCAGGGGGTGGTGTGGAGGGCAGTGGGTGGTGTGGAGGGCAGGGGCTGGTGTGGAGGGCAGTGGGTGGTGTGGAGGGAAGTGGATGGTGTGGAGGGCAGTGGGTGGTGTGGAGGGCAGGGGGTGGTGTGGAGGGCAGTGGGTGGTGTGGAGGGAAGTGGATGGTGTGGAGGGCAGGGGGTGGTGTGGAGGGCAGTGGATGGTGTGGAGGGCAGTGGATGGTGTGGAGGGCAGTGGATGGTGTGGAGGGCAGTGGATGGTGTGGAGGGCAGTGGATGGCAGGAGGGTGGTGTGGAGGGCAGTGGATGGTGTGGAGGGCAGTGGATGGTGTGGAGGGCAGGGGGTGGTGTGGAGGGCAGTGGATGGCAGGGGGGTGGTGTGGAGGGCAGGGGGTGGTGTGGAGGGCAGTGGATGGTATGGAGGGCAGGGGGTGGTGTGGAGGGCAGTGAATGGTGTGGAGGGCAGTGGATGGTGTGGAGGGCAGGGGGTGGTGTGGTGGGCAGTGGATGGTGTGGAGGGCAGTGGATGGTGTGGAGGGCAGGGGGTGGTGTGGTGGGCAGTGGATGGTGTGGAGAGCAGTGGATGGTGTGGAGGGCAGGGGGTGGTGTGGTGGGCAGTGGATGGTGTGGAGGGCAGTGGATGGTGTGGAGGGCAGTGGATGGCAGGGGGGTGGTGTGGAGGGCAGGGGGTGGTGTGGAGGGCAGTGGATGGTGTGGAGGGCAGTGGGTGATGTGGAGGGCAGTGGATGGTGTGGAGGGCAGTGGATGGTGTGGAGGGCAGTGGATGGCAGGGGGGTGGTGTGGAGGGCAGGGGGTGGTGTGGAGGGCAGTGGATGGTGTGGAGGGCAGTGGGTGGTGTGGAGGGCAGTGGATGGTGTGGAGGGCAGTGGGTGGTGTGGAGGGCAGTGGGTGGTGTGGAGGGCAGTGGGTGGTGTTTAGGGCAGTGGATGGTGTGGAGGGCAGTGGATGGTGTGAAGGGCAGTGGATGGCGTGGAGTTTTTTTTTTGTTTTTTTTTCTCCCACAGACGTGGCCACACATTTACAATGCTAACCAGCATATATACATTTTCTTCTGTCCTCCATGGACAGGGTTAGAGAAGTGTTAAACATATAGTTCAAGGGTTTATTGAACAATCAACCACAGAAGGTGAGTCGGTGCTTTTAAAATGCTAAGCTAACCTACATACGTAAATACATAGATACACAGATTTACGTATGCCCTACATAAAGTGTTTGATATGTCCTTTACATAGTGTCATTAATAATGTACATTCACAAAGGTGAAATGTAATTCTGATCAGCTTCCATATATACTTTATACCCATACATATACATACACACACATATACATACATATATACACACACATGCATTCACATTCACTTGTCTCATTTACTCTGACAGGGTGAGATAGCTGATAAAGAAACTAGTGTGCAATTAAGCACTTAATCACTGAAGGTGATGAAGGTGCTTTTACAAGCTCAGGTTATATAGTTACATCATATATATACATTGTATAATTGATATATTACATGGTCAATCTTGGATACAAGTCCAATATATCATCAAGTGTTCCAGTACTCATATAGTAACTATAGAGTTCAGCATACCTTAGCCCACGAGGGCGAAAGTCAGTCAGTATGGGACATTCTACAATATAATGTTCAAGAGAGTGCATGTTTTCTCTTTCACAAAGTTCACACATTGTGTACTCGACATTTGGGTTTTGAGAAAGCTGCCAGATACGTCTATATCCCAGGCGTATTCTGGCCACTATAACATCACATTGCCGGGTTCTTGTTCTATTAGTCCCATATGTGAATGTCTCCTCACGATATCTATCATAATATTTAATGCTACAACTTTCAGGTCTTTGTGAATTTGTTAGGTCGGTGAGATTTTCATTAGATATTTGTTTAAGTATTCTCTTTGTCACTGCTAATGAAACACCCATATCAATTTCTACCACTGGTTTTCTGCAGGCTGCCTTAGCAAGCATATGAACAGTGTCATGCCTTGAGATGCCAACATGTGATGGGATCCATAGGAATTTAATCTCAAATCTGTTTTCTTTAGCAGCTAAAACATTCATTCGAATATCACTGACTATTTTCTGGGTGTCACTACTATGTGCGTTCAATGCCAGGAGTGCACTCTGCGAGTCACAGTATATAAGTCCACTGCCTTTGTCTTTTAAAAATTCAGTGGCAAGGTATATGCCTGCAAGTTCGGTTTGAGTTGTACTTGCCCAGTCATTGACGCGCTTCATTGCTGTATGTACGAGAGAAGATTGTTCAAATATGTTACATGCACATCCGGTACATCGTCCACTTTCTTCTACAGAGCCGTCGGTATAGCACTGATACACATCGTTACCCATACTCTGAGTACTTTCAGTGATGCTTTTCAGTGTTAACTGTTTTAATAATGTAGTGTGCACACTATCTTTCTTGGGTGCATTTACAAAATCTACTGATAGATCCCAGTTATCCCATGGAGTAATTGGCTGATTAATCATTAGCTGAGTTGGGTACATATTTAATATTTTGATGGAGTTGGCTACCTTGTAGAACCAATATACATAATCAGATTTCGTTCTTCTTCTTCTATAGACCTCAGGTGAGTGCAGCATATTAGAAAGTTTAGCTTGAAACTTCTTGTGTTGTCTAGATCTACTCAATGCCTTCACGCCGAAAACTGTGCTAATAGACAAAATTCTCTCGCTTATGGTAGGTAATTTTAACTCAGCTCTCATATTAACTATTCTCGTGGACTTTGGAGCCCCAAGGATGAGACGCATAGCTTCATTTTGCAAGGTTTCAAGAGATTTCAGCTCTTTGTCAGTATACAGTGTGAGATGTAGAGCATTGTAGTCAATCACAGAGTGTATAAATGATACATAAAACATTCTAGCAAGTCTCACGTTAAGTCCATGATTGACACCAACAAGGACCCGCAAGGGCTTTAATCTCTCCCAAAGTCTCCTCTTGAGAGAAGAAAGATACCCAGGGTCGTTAATGGGGACACCAAGGTATCTGTAAGACTCTCAGTTCTCAAGTGCTCGCCCATCTGTATGATAATTGGCTGGTGGAATACCACAGGGAATGAGGGCACGAGTTTTCTGTACAGAGATAAGAAGGCCACATTCCTCAGCTCTAGTTGGAAAAGCGTCGAGCAGAACTTGCATTCTAGGCTCGGTGGCAGCCTGTAAACATATATCATCAGCATAACAAATGACAGTGTCTTCATTATTAGTTGGAAGATCTTTAATAAGTTTATGCATCAGAACGTTGAACAACAAGGGACTGAGGACCCCTCCTTGTGGAGTTCCCAGTTCAAAGTGTTTGCTCTCTGTGCTTTTAACACCATTAAACAAAACATATGCTGTTCGATTAGACAAATAGCCCCTTATCCATTTCAGTAATTTTCCTTGTATTCCCAGCTCGGCAAGCTGTTCCAGTATGATTTCTCTGTTTGCTGTATCAAAAGCTGCTGCTAGGTCGATGAAGACTGTATGAGGGGAAGCTACAATATGTGCGAAGAAGGAGTCTAGCCCTAGCTTCGGTAGGGGTCAGACGTGTTGCATCGGCGCTCCAGCAGTTGGTGTTGTTTGCCAGCTCGGCTGGTTGGGGGCGGGTGTGTCTCTGCCCGCCTGTGCTGACGTGGCGTTACGATGGGGGTCCCTCTCCTCCCTGTCGTCCGGGCTCAGTCTGTGGGACTAGAGTTTTCTGTGCGGACTGGTTACCCGAAGATTGCGCTGGCTTGTGATATGCTCTCTGTCCCTGTGTTTGAGATTTATGGGGTCGAGTTAGTGACGGCCTGTAGGGCGATTTTGAAGTTCACAGAGGAGGTGGCGTATCGCGATTTTCTCCGGCGATACGAGGGGCGGACATTACCCCTGCCGGATGGTGCGGGCACTGTAACCCTCTCTGATAGGAGTGGTGCACTTACTTACGTCAGTGTGCATGGGGTTCCCTTGGAGTTTCGAGAGGGTCTGCTACGGCGGTATTTCGGCCGGTTTGGCGCAGTAGTTAGTGTGAGGGTGAACATGGTGTCTTCTAGTCCTCTTTAGGGTGTGAGGACTAACATTCGCACCCTGGGCATGAGACTCCGGGCAGATATTCCGTCCTCTGTGCGCCTTATGGGGTACAACGTTCGGGTGTTTTACGCCCGCCAGCCGCGAACGTGTTATCGTTGTGGTCTTTTCGGCTATCAGGCTGCTGTCTGTTCAGTGCCTGCTGTTGCACCAGTGAATCTCTTCAGTGAGGAGGATTTTCCGCCACTTCCTGTGGGGGATGATTTGGTGGATGTGGACGTCTCTTCGGCTGAGGAGGTGCCCTCTGTTTCAGCTGTCGCTCTGCCTGTTGAGCCCCCTGTTGTTGTCGCCTATCCTCTGGTGGTTGTGTCCTCACCTAGTGCTCAGCCTGTTCCGACTGGTGTCCCTGAACCTCTTCCGTCTGCCGTCTGCTCGGGCCCCTCGTCTTCCGGTTCTTCCTCTACTGCGTCTGTCCTGGTCCCTGCACCCTCGCCGTCTGTGCTGGGTGATGGGGTGGCTGCGGAGCCTCCTGCTGTGTGTGGTCCGGTTTCACCCTGTGGTAGAGGCTGCTGCCGTTCTGCGTCGGGCGTCGGTTCGTCCGGCTGGTGGTGCCCATGTTTCTGGGTCTGCTTCCGGCTCTGACGATATCCGGCCGGAGCCCAAACGTTCCAGGCATTCGTCTACGGCCTGGGTTGATGTTGGGGACTTCAGTGACTGTGGGTCTTCAAGTATTGACGGCGTGGATCCGGCTGAGCCGTTGTCTCCGCGGGTGGTGGTGGCGGAGGTTCATGTGCCTGCTGGTGCTGATGACCGTGTCTCAGGTGTGTCTCCTGTTTCTTCTCCGCCCGGGGGCTCATCGCTGTGGGGTGTGACTTCCGCTGCCAGGGATGGTGAGGATGCTGGTGTTGGGCATAGCCTGGTGGTGACTTTACATAAGGATTCGCGCCGCCATAATTCCCTGCAGTCGTCTGGTGGTGTGCCCGTGGCCGCTGATGCCCCTGTGGTGATGCCCTCTGTCGAGCCCCCTCCTGCGGTGTTGTGCTTTGAGGACCTGGAGGCCCGGGTTGCCGAGTTCATGCTGCTTGGATGGTCGGAGGATTTTTCTGATGGACGGGTTCCGGGTGTATGGGATAGGGTGGCGGTTACTCGCGTCCGGAGGGACACCGTGTGGGTTCCATGTCTGAGGGTGTTTGTTGCCGGGGTTCCGGTTTGGATGGCGCCCCCGGTGTTGGGTCAAGCCTCCTGGAAGACGTGGCTGCTTTGGGAGGCGTTCAATGTGTGGTTCCCGCAGGACAGGTTCACAGGCAAATGTGTACACTTAGCGTAGTTGTTGTTTTTGTTGTTATTCATGGCTTGTTGTGTGCTGTGCGAATTGTCTTTTTTTTTTTTTCCTGTGTTTCATTTTGTTTCTGTTCATTGTTGTGTTTTTGTTGTCGGCCCTTCTGGCCGATATTTAGTGTCTTTGTATAAATTTGTATTGATTTGTTTTGTGCTGAAATGTCTTATGTTTCTTGATGTACTTTCTGTTGTGTTTTATTCTCGGTCCTTCAGGCCAGTGCTTCTATGTTGTTGTGTTTGTTCCTGTTTTGTTTTCAGGTTTGCGTGTTTTGCTTGTTTATTTTTATTGCTTATTTTGGCCTCGCCCTTTGTTTATTACGGGGCGGATGGCTTGGTGTTTGTGATTTTATTCCTATATTGTTTCTGTGCTGTACGTTTGACCTGGTGTTATCATATTGCTTTACCTGTTGTACGTGTTTGTTCTTTGTTTTGTTTGTCCTGTTATGTTTCCTGTTATGCCTCTTGATGTATGTTTTGTTTTATGTTTTGTGATGTTACTGTGATTGCTAGTTTGCCATTATGTTATGTTTTGTGCCTTGATGTATGCTGTATTTTACTTTGCATTTATCGTGTTTGTGTTTTGTTGTGCTATGCTGTCGGCCCTTCTGACCGGTGGTCTATTGTTTTCTTTTGTTCTGTTATGTATTCTGTATTGTTTTTATTGTATTTAAATTGCATGCTTTGCATGTAAAAAAAAAAAAAAAAAAAAAAGTGCGAAGTACTCAGCAAAACAGTGTTGTGTACTGAGCCCAGGCATAAATCCAAACAGTTGGGGTGACAGGTGCCCCTGTATACGATACATGAGTCGGTTAAGAACAATACGTTCAAGCACTTTACAAACACACGATGTTAGAGATATGGGTCTATAATTATCTGAGTGTGGTTTGGGGATGGGAACAATGACACTCTTTGTCCAAGCATCAGGTAATACTCCTTCACTTAAACTCATTCTGAATAACACTAAATGTGGATTACCTGGTACGTGTGAGACTAATCTCAGTAGACTGTAAGTAATACCGTCCTCTCCAGAAGCAGTCGATTTGCCCAACTTTAGTGCATGATATAATTCCCAATCAGCTACATCATTAAGGTCCGACACGTCGATAGCTGTACAGGCAAGATTGATGGTTCGTTGTCTGTTGGGGCGTGTGTCATCAAGTTTGTGCTGTATGTTAATTGGGAGTGAGTCGTAGCTCGATGTTAGTGCCCATTGATCAAGGAGAATGTTTGCTTGTTCTAGTGGGCTGTGGTGCAGCGGTTTGGTTGGGCTGCTTCTAGAGATTTTTCGTATCTTTTCCCAAACTTCAACAAGTGTTGTTTGCTCATTTATACTTTGTAGGAACTCTTCCCAATGTTTATTACGTATAACGTTGCTCATGTCTCTCACCTCTCTATTTGCAACTAGAAATGCATGCAAGTCACCTTGTGCTTTGGTTCGTTTGTACGTATCTCCAAGTTGCTTTACTCGTTCATGTTCTTTAACAAATACGGGGTCAAGGACCCACTTGGGTGGTGGTAGGTGTTGCCCACTTCTGCTAGGCTTACGACCTGTTCCCCAACACACCCATGTGTCGTAGTAGGTAGTAATCGTATCAACGAGATCTCTGTAGAAGGCTTCTACATTCGTTATTGTGTAATCTTGATACCATTTTGATATACAATTAATAAAGTGGTCATGCAAGCCATATGGAATATTCATTTTCCGTCTCTGATGTCTATTAGGTACATCACACTGTACCTCATAGGAAGCAGAAACTGCATAGTGATCACTAACCAAGTGATTTACCAACGAACATTCCATCCTATCTTGCACAAGGTTTCTACCCATTACATAATCAAGTCTGCCTCCCAATAAATGAGTTTGGGTATCCGTAGTATACACGGTTAATCTGTTGTCATATACATATTTGATAAATTTGCATCCATTATCGTTGTTAGTACTGTCTCCCAGCGTAATGTGTCTAGCATTAAAATCTCCCATGTATATTGTCCCATGATTGTCTAGATCTGGGAGCAATGCTACATTGAGTTTCTGGCTTCTGGCATATACATTGAGGAATGAAAAGTGGCCTGCTGTAGTTTGTACATGAAAGTGATGGTACTGTGTGTGTACATTGTGTGACGTGCTCACAAGAATGTGCGGTAAATCACTTCTGACGTAAGTTAGTAGGCCTGTGGCGTTACTGTTATTATAGGATGCATACCCTCTGATTTTTGGTGGGGTTTTGTTTATCATGTTGGACGTGTAGGGCTCCTGTAAAGCAATTATATCTATGTTGTTACTGGTAACATATGCAATTAGGTCACTCAGTCTTTTGTTGATGCTACGAATGTTCCAACTGAGAAACCTAATGGTTCTTGTGTCAACAGCAGCCATCGTCTTGGTGTTGTTCCTCCCTGGGACTGGTGGTCCCATTGTTGTCCTTGTCCCACTTGCACAATGTGTCAATAAGTGACTCTACGACGTAAAGAGCCACACCAACCTGGCGTTTGGTGTCGTCAGGAACTTCTGGTGACATCAGCAGTTTCTTGATCACTGAATAACTCGGGATGGTCCGCGAGTGAATGTTCTCTGTAAGTCGTTTGGCATAATTACTGTCACTCAGAGTATTATCTTTTTCATTCTTGTACTTGGCTTGAGCGCGTTCGTTAAGGTCATGAATCATTTTAAAATATGCTGATGCAGATCGACTTCCTTTTCCAGTTAATGTTTCTGTGTCACTATCACTGCTGTCATCCCTGAGTTGACTGGCGACGTCGCTGCCACCGCCTCCGTTGTCGCTCTCCTCTCTGCTGCCGCCGCTGCTGCCGCTGCCGCCACCACCGCAGGTACCTTTACCAGCGCGGGCCACGGCTACATGCAGCTGTGACACAGCTGCATGGAGGCTGCTGTATCTCTTGTGGAGGAGCCCGACGTAGCGTCTGTATAATTTCAGTCAGTTCTGCTACCTATGCTTGCAAGGTTGCCAACTGTCCTTTAACTGTTGTATCAGGCTGTTGTGTGTTGTCAGGGGCGTTGCTGGTACTGTCACCACTATGGGATGGGTCAACAGTACTAGAGCCGGCATCAGTAGACACTTGTTGTGTCTCGGGCACTTGCCTCCTTGTGCCAAGGGAGGCTGGCCGTTTAGTACAGTCTGAGTGCCAGATGGTGACTCCTTCCATACCACATCTGAAACACTTCAGCGGCGGTTTAGACGGAGCCACAGATTCAGGTTGTTGCCCTGCTTCTGTTGCAGTGTTCTGTTGCTCCTGTTCCTGCTTTCTTTGGTCTCTGGTCTTATTATACTGACAGTCCTTCAGTACATGAGGACCGGAACAGAGAGCACACTTGGGTGTGGGGCACCGGCAGTACTTAGCTATGTGGCCACTGCCACAGCACTCGTAACACTCCACAGGGTTCGGCTCCCACACCCTGAACGTGCTGGGGGGCGCATACAACCCACCAAACCAATGCTGGTCAGGTGGCCGATCAGGCTTTTTCCAGACTATGACTATTTGATCAGTAGGCTTACCATTCTTGGTCAATCTTCGTGCTCTGTGTACCCCGTCTAATTCATAGGCCCACTCTAGTGGATATCCGTGACTGTACCTGTAGACTAGGTATTCATTCATTTTCTTGTTCCGTGTTGGATTATCTATAGGAGAGAGCTTTACATCACCTATTTCCCCTTGTAGAAGAGCCTCCACAACCTGCTACTTCTCTCTTGAAACATACACATATGGGGAGTTGACATGTGGACGTAGCACGCCTGAGGAACCAGGTGGGTACACCACGCTCAGTTTCTTACTCCACACAATCCTGTCCGCCACACTCGTGCCTTTAGGGAAGGTCAGACGTGTGTACTCGCTCCTTGGTGCTATCGGACGCCTTCCACCTTGTTGTTCACCAGGCTTCTGTTTCCCTTGTTTCCTTCTCTGGCTCCCAGTTACCACCTCCACAAACCCATCACTGGGTGGTGGGGTGACAGTGTCACTGGTCACGGTGGGGGAGAACCCTGAGGGTCCAGCAGCCACCTCCTCCATACCTGCTTCTTCAGGCGGCGGTAATTGTTGCTCTGACCTTCTCCGATACCTGGTTATCATTGATAATCATATGATGATGATTAGCACGACAAATGGCAGAGCAGGCACCATGCCTTATCAGTCATCGGCGCCAATAGTCATAAACCTGCACTGAGGGGTAGAGCACTCAGTAGGGCTAAAAGCCGAGGGTTAAGTATGCCAGAGGAGAATGGTCCTTACAGCACAGTATAATAGGGCGTGGACTGCCACCCTGGGTGACCACAGGCCTCTTGAGTAAACAGGTGGTGGGGTAGCCTGCGGTCAGCAGCGATGGCTGCCTCCCCTCACACACACACACAGACACAGTGTGTGTGGCTGCTCCAGATCTCAGTCAATGTTTCAAATAAGGATAGGCTCCTAGAAGGCCAATATACACATATACACATATATATATACATATATATATATATATATATATATATATATATATATATATATATATATATATATATATATATATATATATATATATATATATATATATACACATATACACACATATTGATTGTGCTCACTCTACTGCTCC
Source organism: Procambarus clarkii (assembly GCF_040958095.1). Lineage (NCBI taxonomy): Eukaryota > Metazoa > Arthropoda > Malacostraca > Decapoda > Cambaridae > Procambarus > Procambarus clarkii. Next base: position 27,674,430 of record NC_091162.1, read on the forward strand.
TACCTATAGGCTCAGAGCTGCCTAGGAATGCTGGCTCTGAGACTCTTAATTAATCCTATTTAAGAGTTTTGCCACCCTCACACACAAGCTCCGCATTTCTCTAAGAAACTCTATTAAGGCAATGCCGGCAAGATTCACTTCGCTTGTTATTGTGTGAGGGACGCTATGGCGGGGCACAGTGAGTGAGCATTATTAAGAAGAGATCATATTCAATGTCTGAGAGTGCGGCCTGGCTGGTACGACAGAGCGCCTGACCCGCACGTCTGCTCTGCCCAGAGGCTGGGAACAGACTGGTGGTGTGGAGGTCAGTGGATGGTGTGGAGGGCAGTGGATGGTGTGGAGGGCAGTGGATGGTGTGGAGGGCAGTGGATGGTGTGGAGGGCAGTGAGCGGCGTGGAGGTCAGTGGATGGCGTGGAGGTCAGTGGATGGTGTGGAGGGCAGTGAGCGGCGTGGAGGTCAGTGGATGGCATGGAGGGCAGTGGATAAAATTAAAGTTTACTGAAGAAAATATATACACTTGCATAAGGAAATAATATAGGTGGAATGGTCCAATGGCGGCAACACTCCTCCCGCTCAGTCTCTGGCAACACGATCAGCTGGTTGGGTCCAACTGTCAGACGGCGGGACACACCTCGCGCCTCTGGCAACACAATCAGCTGGCTGGGTCCAACTGTCAGACGGCGGGACACACCTCGCGCCTCTGGCAACACAATCAGCTGGCTGAGTCCAACTGTCAGACGGCGGGACACACCTCGCGCCTCTGGCAACACAATCAGCTGGCTGAGTCCAACTGTCAGACGGCGGGACACACCTCGCGCCTCTGGCAACACAATCAGCTGGCTGAGTCCAACTGTCAGACGGCAGGACACACCTCGCGCCTCTGGCAACACAATCAGCTGGCTGAGTCCAACTGTCAGACGGCGGGACACACCTCGCACCTCTGGCAACACGATCAGCTGGGCGATTCAAAGTTCGTTTCTGGCTTCTTGAAAACCAGCCACTACTTGCAGATACACCAACGTCACCACATCTACATATTTATGTTCCACCACCAACTCAGTCAGTTCCCTCACACACAAGTTCCTCAGTCGTCCTTGTATTAGCATATGTGTGTATGTGACAAATGTGTATTATTGATACACATTTGTCTCACTAATTCATTGTAAATATTTACTATCTTATGCTATTATTATCCATGTGTGGGCCTATTGGTGGGTATGAATAGGAGCTGCATCGTATGGGCCAATAGACCTTCTGCAGGACTCGCTGCTGGCGCCATTGCTAGCTGGCCGCACACGGATTTGTTCCCGGAAAAACTCACGATTCTGAGCACCCATCAGCTCCATTCATCGCGGTTTTGTGAGGAAGAATACAGTAGTACTCCAAGACCCAGACAATATCTTGTTTTGAAGGAAACAATTCCGATTTCGTCTACAGTTGAAGGAGAAACAACGTTGTTGTTTACCTGCTGCCCAGCTGACTGGTATTCTGTGCGACCCAGTACGCAGGCGACCCAAACTCTCTTACCGCACTTTTTTTTTTTTAGGACCATATCACTGACCAGGTCACTTAGAGTCCTACCCTGAAGGGCGAGGCGATACCCTGCGGGCAACGGCACAAGGGGGCACCTTAGAAGGTGTACTGAGCCTGACAGGGAAAGGTAGACCAAACAGCTCATTTAGGTGTTAGGTATCCCTGATTCCACCTGGGGGAATCATTCTACGACCTCCGTTGGAGGGGAATGAATTTCTCCAGGCCTAGGAGTGTCTCAGGCAGTAGGTAGGGCAGTGATTCGGTCCTCACTACGTGGAGAGAGTCATGGGGAAGGCTAAGAGTAAGAGGAAATGGAGGCAGCTTTCAGACGAGGAGGGACGGTGGACCGATGTGCAGCAGGCACCGAAGAAAACTGCTATCGAGGCTTCACCACTTGCTTCTACCAGCAAGACAGCAGACATAATGGACCTAGAGAGAACAGCATCAGTCTCACACCAGCCAGTGTCAGACAATGCTTTTCTGTCCACAGCCCAGCCACAGGACAACAGTATGAGACAGGAGAGGACAGCACCAGTCTCACACCAGATGTCGCCAGACTCTGCACATCTTCCAAAATTCAAGATAGTGCAGACAGACCACTTTCCTACAGCATATGGAGTAGTAACGGCAATGGAAAAAGAACTACCATAGCTCAAACTTTCCATCACAGTCAACCTGAAAGGAGAAATAATAATGACACCACAAGACCAACAGACTGCAAATTACTTAGAAAAAGTAAGAGTCTTACAAGGGAAACCTGTATGCTTTGAAAAGCTGAACCCTTCAGAAAGACGCACACGAGTCGTGCTTTTGGGATACCCAATCGACTTTTCCCAGGATCCAGTACTAAAACACAAGCAAATCCTGAATGCGGAACGATGCCGCACAAAAGTAGACAAGGCAGCGACACGTCAGGTTCTAGTGACCGTCATGGGACATGTGCCAGAAACATTCAGTCTTGGAAATTGGGGAACATACCGACAGAGGCCATACGTCCCAGAACCCCTGTGCTGCTTCAGGTGTCTGGAATACGGCCACTATCAATCACGTTGCACCGGACAGGAGAGATGCGGAGTGTGCAGCCTGAGGCATCCAACCAAAGACTGTATAGCCAAGCATAAGGCAAACCAGGCCACAACAGCCAAATGTACAAATTGTGGAGGCAAACATCATGCCTGGAGCACAACCTGCTCTGCACGGAAATAAAAAGTGATGACAGCTCAGGCCAGGATAAACACACTGACCAGCACTACATACACCAACACCAACGTCTGGAACACTCGTACACAGCCACAATAGACACACACTCACTCTCACAGAACAAAATTTCCTGAATCTATTAATTCCAAATCAGAAAATACACAAAAGTGCTGCAGAAATACAGCAAATGCAAAAGAGCAAAAACCAATCACTTTCGGAATCAACACAACAGATGTACAGTTTTACCCCCGAGGTCCAGCTGAAAAACATCGTGAAGATCATGGCAGAGACCATTATCAATTGCCTACAGGTGACGCAGAACGCCTCTCAGCAACAGACTCAAGGAATCACTTGTGTGATAATGGACAAGATCGTGCAGCAGACCACAGTTACACAAGAAATAGACAGTCTGAGACAAGACGGAGCACAAGAGGACAAACAACGCAACATGGACATACAGACTACCAACAACAGTCAGGTAGTCAAGACACCAGAACATCAACATTTACAACAGCAACTGCAAGAAGCAGTGACCACCCAAGATCAACAGAATCTTACAACACAAGAGACAGACAACAACAGTCAATGCAGTCTGATATGCAATAACACCAACAAAGACGTATTGAACACGGCATATACGGCACGCATAGACGCAATAAAGCACCTAAATTATTGGGATCGTCTCAAAGCCCTCCAAATGTACTCACTAGAAAGAAGACGAGAGAGATATCAAATAATATACACCTGGAAGATACTGGAGGGCCAAGTACCAAATCTACACAGTAAAATAACAACGTACTGGAGTGAACGACATGGAAGAAAATGTAGAATAGAACCAATGAAGAGCAGAGGTGCCATAGGCACAATCAGAGAACACTGTATAAACATCAGAGGTCCGCGGTTGTTCAACGTCCTCCCAGCAAGCATAAGAAATATTGCCGGAACAACCGTGGACATTTTCAAGAGGAAACTAGATTTATTCCTCCAAGGAGTGCCAGACCAACCGGGCTGTGGTGGGTATGTGGGCCTGCGGGCCGCTCCAAGCAACAGCCTGGTGGACCAAACTCTCACAAGTCAAGCCTGGCCTCGGGCCGGGCTTGGGGAGTAGAAGAACTCCCAGAACCCCATCAACCAGGTATCAACCAGGTATCAACCAGGAACAGCAGAGATGCACAGGTTCCAACTACACAAGAAACAGCCACGAACAATCAATGCAGTCCGACATGCAGCAGTACCAACAAGAACAAAGCGATGGACCACAGTTATGCACAGAATCCAACAATGCAAGGAATGACAATGAGCAATCAATGCAGTCCGATTTGCAGCGACACGACTTGCGAGGTGGAGAATATAGAGGTCGAGTCCGAAGAGGAGTACTACTAAAACAGACAACACCAACCGAAACCGTCGTCTAGCCATTACGAATACTGCAGTGGAACATACAAGGTCTTTGAAATATTAACCACATACTTCAGGAGGCTGCAATCAGCACGAAAGCAGATATAATCGTTTTGGAAGAAACTTTTCCCAGTCACGAAGTCCTTCAGATTAGCTGGATATCAGCACTATATTATACCGTATGAGCAGGGAAGACAAAGAGGGTTAATGACCCTAGTCAGGAACACCATACCCAGCAAGAAAATAGGCCCAGTTTCATGTGGGGATGGAGTAGAGGTATTAGCAGTAACAGTGAATATGGCATATATTGAGCTCCTCATATACAACGTTTACAAGCCCCCTAGACGTAAACTAGAAGCAGAGGCAGTGCTTGCCTTGGCCACGCAGGAAAATGTAATTATTGCTGAGGATTTTAATGCTCATCATCAAGAGTTAGGTGCGACTGGGCCAGCCAATGCAGATGGGCGCCATTTAGCTGCAGCTCTGCGAGAAGTACCTGAAATTACACTTCTCAACACTGGGGAACCCACTCACATTCTAGGAGGTTCCCTTGATCTCAACAGCACTCAACATCAGGCGAAGTGGGAAGTAGGCCCGGTGATCACCAGTGACCACTATGCTACTGTCACAACACTAAACCTGGCACGACCTCCTACACCACCTGCACAACCTAGGTGGAATTTAAGAAAGGCCAATTGGAATGTATACCAAGAGGAACTTGAAAAATGGTATGCAACGTACACGCCACCTGACGATTTGAACATACACGAGACCAATCTGCAGGAAGTCATTGCAGCTGCTGCAAACAAAGCTATTCCAATCATTATCACAGGAAACACAAAACGAAAGAACTATTGGTTCTATAGTAATGAGCTTAAAAAACAGAACCACAGAGTCAACATCTTCAGAAAACATTTAAAGAGAAACCCCACACCAGAAGGAAGAACTCTGCTAAGAGCGGAGATATCTGAAGCAAGACGAGTTTCTAGAGAGGTAAAGGAGGCAAGATGGTTTGAGTGGTGTCAAACTCTAAATGAACATAGTAGTCGTGGCAAGATATGGGGTCAGATTAAAACCATATCAGGTCGACCAGCCCGACCACGGGCATGTATTCAACCATTGCAGGAGGCTGAGAGACTTGCTCTCCAATTTCAGAAAGAGCGGCTTCATATCGGCTTCCTGCAATGGTCAGAAGGCAGCAAGAACAATTAAAACAAGATAGGTTGACAGCCATTCATGAGAGCATAGCTATAAATGACGAATGTGACTGTCCCTTCACCAAACAAGAACTAATCAGAGCCAAAAAAGGTGGTAAGGACACTGCACCAGGTGCTGATAACATTACATACTCAATGATCGCACATGCAGGTCCTGCTGGAGAACAAGGAATATTAGACGTCATCAATGCATCTTGGCAGCAAGGCAAACTGCCGACCTCTTGGAAGAAAGCAGACATCATACCAATTCCAAAACCGAAAGAACCTGTCAATTACAGACCCATTTCATTAAAATCATGCATTAGTAAAACTGCAGAACGGATGGTCTTAAATAGGCTACTGTGGAAGACTGGAGACCTTCATAAACACATATTTGGCTTCACTAGAGGAGTAGGTACTGCCAACTGCATAGCAACATTACTAGGAACAGTTAAGTCAGCGCCGGCTATAGTGATCTTCCTTGATCTAGAAAAAGCATTCGAACTTGCAAGCCCGCAAGCAATTTTACACACCTTAGTTAAATAGGGAGTAAAGGGAAATATGCTAGCATGGATTCAAGATTACCTAAGTCACAGTTATGCCAGAGTAAAGTTGCAAGGACAAGTGTTGGTCTACCACTTGCATGAGAATGGGACTCCACAAGGAGGAGTCCTCAGTCCTAGTCTTTTTAACATCCTTATGGGAAACCTCGTTACTATGACATTTACAGAATGGGTAAATTGCTAAGCTATGCTGATGATATAGCATTAGTCATTACAGGTCCTTCACTTCTAAATAAAGCACAAGGTGCATTAGATAAAGTAACATCAGAATGCAGCATTTTAGGGCTAAAAATATCTGCACAGAAGTCTAAGGCAATGAGACTAGGTGGCAACACTCCAGACAGGTACTTACGCATTCAAGACATTAACCTTCAGTGGGATACACAATATCAATATCTCGGAGTGTGGATAGATTTTAAAATGACATTCAACAAGCAAATTCAATATCTAAAGGAGAAAGCAAAATCACGACTAAATATAATGAGAGCAATCACAGGGCTCCGTCTAGGAGCGGGACACAAAGTGTTAAGAATGTTTTACATACACGCCGTTCGTTCCCTGGTTGATTATGCAGCACCTGCCTTACTCACTCTTTCTCCTGGTCAGTGGCCAAACGTTGAAGTTATTCAAAATGATGCATTGCGAATCATAACTGGAGCTCCCAGATGGACTAAAATACTGAACCTAAGACTAGAAACCAAGCTAACGTCGATTGAAATAAGGGTAAAAGGGATCGCTGCGTGCATGCTGACCAAGATATTGACTAGACCTAGAATCAGTTCACTTAAAGATATAATCACTGGAGCACTAACTCTGGACAGAAGAGCCTCCAATAGCAACAGGTGGACCCATTGTGCAATAAACACCATCAATACATTCGATATAACAAACACAGTCACTGAGAGGGGTGTCGACGAAATACATGCAGACTTTGTTATGCAAGCCCCTTGGGAATCTCCGCCAGCAGACTTTAAGATTATGGTTATTGGAGGAAAAAAGAACCAGACAAATCCTCATCTGCTACGTAACATTGCACAGATGCATATAGAAGCAAACATGGCATCCGACAGCTTCACATACTTCACAGATGGATCAGTAGACCAGCACGGACAAGAAACCGGAGCTGCAGTTAAAGGAGGAAACTCTGTAAATAGTTGGAGGCTCTCAAATGGGTGTTTGACTTTACAAACAGAGATGCTAGCCATTCAAAAGACTTTGGAACATGCTCTTGCTGAACACCGTCAACATGTTATCATACATACAGATTCGAGAACCGCCATTGAAACCTTGCAACAAGAACACATATGTGATAACATACATCTGATCACAACTGTCATATCATTATGCAAACACTCAAACGACAAGGCCGACGGGTACTTATCAACTGGGTGCCAAGTCATGTGGGAATAATAGGAAATGACATTGTAAACGAAGCTGCAAAACTTGCAACTAAGAGAAGAAATGTAGACATTTACATACCACAGAGTATATCACAGATTATGAAAGTACTTAGAAACAGAGCAATGCAAAAGATGTACAGTGACCACAACACAGCAGTTGCAACATCAGCATCTGCGGGTTGGAACAAGAATTCAACCAACTACGAACACTTAGTTTGATGAAAGGGAGCAGTAGAGCAACAGAAGTACACTTACATCGCATCAGGCTTACATACCCATGTGCATGGGAAATAGGCTTACAGGTTCCGAAAGATGAGAGGAAATGTCAGCACTGTGGAGAAATGCCCGACAGACCATTAGAACATTATCTAACACAGTGCACAGTTACAAACCCATTAAGATTTCAACTTAGATTCAACAGAGCAGAAGAAGATGTTAAACACATATGGCAAAATTTTACTGAAGCGACCATACGAGTCATAAATACTCATACTCCGCCCAAGTAAAACAGAAACAAGCAACACTTAGTGGGCCAGCCAGAGGCTTAGGGCCCGCGCAGGAATATCCCTGCAAAAAAAAAGGCCTTCTGCAGTTCTTATGCGGCTCATATTTGTGTCCACCTAATTCCCATTCATTTGTCATTGTACTTCACCTCACTCCACCTCTCTCTCCTGCCTATATATGTCCAATACTTGACCTGTAAATCACTCCTTCTGAAGATGTATTAATACGAAAGTACTTAAGGAAATTCCTGTTTCAATTCTTCCTCCGAGGTCTGACATGCATATAATATATATATATATATATATATATATATATATATATATATATATATATATATATATATATATATATATATATATATATATATATTGTGTCGATAAACTCTTTCAAGAGAGATTGAGCCTGCTCTTCCCTACATAATTACGTCAAAATACAAGATACAATATACAAAATACGTTCACCAAGTATCGCCAAACGTTTTGCCCAGAGAGCAAATCGTACCCCCAACACCTGGCCACCGCCGTAACCAGCTAACTGCTCATCCTCTGCCTGCCTGTTGCTGATTGGCTGCTGTCTCGTCGCCCCTGCCCTCCGCCATAACCACAAGTCGACGTCTGGGCTGCAGTGCGCCAGTCTCGTCAGAATATCTCAGTGCTCCATGCAGTTGACATCTCTCGCTAGTAGACTAAGCCTTGGCTTTCGTGTACTAAGGGAGGTGGCAGCTTGAAGCCAGTATTCCAGCACTCATATTTTATTTTGCTATCACTGTAACTTACTTGTCTTAGCGTAACTTTTCATTTGCCAGTGATTATTCATGTTATTTTGTTTGTTGACCAGTGTTGAATTTTATGAGATTGCCTTTATTCATGTCTTGTTTTCTAGAGTAATTAAAATTTCATTGTTTATATACTTGTGTTTTGTGTGTCTTCCCATTACCTTACCACAGACGAAAGGGCAAACTTTTCTCTTTTTTTTCGTGATGTGACGAGGCCATGCCCCTAGCTTTTGAAACAGCCGAACACCAACGCTTTACCGTCACATAACGTGGGGGCCTGTCCTAGGAGCTTCACTCAGGTACTGGTGCCAAGTAGTAAATTTATGGTAAGCGTATTTGACTTTGGTAACGTAGCTTTTCACTATTTTTAATATTAAATTTTATTTTCATATGGTGCTGTGTGTATTGTGCATTCCGAGAGTAGCATATGATGAAGGTGAGACAACTTTGGATTACGTGGTGACTGTAGGCCTCAGTCATTTTCTTAATTGGTCATCTCTCCCTCCGTGTTATTACTCGTGTTTACCATCTTTTGTCCCTAGGATATTTCTCATATTTTCGGCAGATCATCATATTGGTACCCTGGTACTGTGGTCTGTCCCCGGGTCAAGTGCACCTAATCTTCTGCAATCTGACAGTAGGAGGATAAAGAGGGCCATAGTTCCTCTCGCACGAACTTTAGTTGCTGAATTGGGACCTCAGCAGCAGTTCTCGTCACCAGTTGACACCTTGCACCCCTACACGTCGGTCAGAGATGATGATATTTACATTGGTAGGGAATTAGCCTTCTTTTTCAGAGCACAAAAGTTCGCTAATTCTGTAAGTATCATATTAATTTCAGTGGGAAAAACTTGCTTATGTCCTATAGAGACTCGGCAAGGTATGCCTACATTCTTGGACTACCAATTTTACTTTTGAGGCAATTAACTGTTTCATTTGTTTTAGAAACTCAGTTTCGCTTGTTTAGTAGGATTTTCTTGCCCTTATCCTCTTACATGAGTACCGGGTACAAGATTTCCTGCGACCTTGATTTATTAATCATTTATCATCTTGAAATTAACATTAATTGTTAAAGATTCCACAGGATAGGTACCAGTTGCCACGTTGTCCTGTTTCTGACATTCACCATATCACAACAGTATATTCGTTGTGCATTTATTTGCTAATTTCACCATGTTTCGTCTCCAAGCTTTACGTACAGATCCAGCAGGTGAAATAGGGACCTTAAGTCGTGCCAAGAAGACTGAATTACAAACTCTTGCACATGAGTATCAACTAGAAGTTCCCTACCAAGCCAACAAAAATGAAATACATAACCTGTTACTGGATCATCTCTTAGAGGAAGGTAAGATAGACTCTGAAACTCACGAAACTTACTTTATTGCAGATAAAACTGATTTGGCAATGATGAAACTCAAACTAGAGCTGGCCAAGATCGAACGCGAGCAGCAAAGGGAAGCAGCTGCCATGCAAAGGGAAGCCCTCGAGCAACAAAGGGAAGCAGCTGCCATAAGAAAGGAAGAACAAGAACGTGAAATCTCCCTCAAGGAACGTGAGGTTGCAATACTCCGGGAGCGGGAACGAGTACAGCTTGAAACAAAACAACGCCAATGGGAGATACAACACGAACATGACAAACAACAAGCAACTCTAGCTATAGAATGTCGTCAACGAGAATTCGCGTTGGAAACTTCACACCTCGCTCAACGCCAGCAAGCTACCGCCAATCTTCCCGTCAGTTTCAATATATCACATGCAAGTAAGTTAATGCCACCATTCGTAGAAACAGAAGTTGATGTGTTTTTCACCACCTTTGAAACCCTTGCTAATCACCTTAGTTGGCCTGCCGACCAATGGGCAACCCTTCTCAGAGTACATCTTACAGGTAGAGCTGCAGTTACACTCAGTACTTTGGCGTCTGAGAATGACTACCAGACTCTGAAACAAGCAGTGTTGGACGCCTACTTTCTCTCCACCGAAAGTTATCGAAGGAAATTCCGTGACCACCTGAAGGCAAGTACCACTACCTTTCTCGAATTTGCTAATACCAAAAGGAGATATTTTATGAAATGGCTGGAAGCAGCACATGTCTCTACCTTTGCAGAACTCGTCAACCTCATGCTAGTTGAAGAATTCTTGAGGCGTGTGCCGCCTCCTGTCCGTCTATATTTAGCAGATAAAGAAGAAACCGACTACCTAAAGTGTGCTAAGTCGGCTGACACTTACAGCCTCATCCACCGGATGACACCAGAACCATCAACCAGTAAGAAGTCGTGGTACAGTTACGAGAAAGTGAGTACCGATCAAGCTGGCTCGCAATTGTACTGTAAGTATTGTAGACTCTATGGACATACCATCGATAAATGTGGTAAGTCTCAATACAAAGGAAACACCGAAACGCCAAAACCCAAACAGACTCCTCCTAAGTCCGGTAAGCCTGTGATGAATGTTGGTGTTCATGTTAATGATCTTTCTCTTTTCAGTAAACACCTGTATACTGGAACTGTCTCTACCAACGGCTCAAATCCGGAGGGACGTTTCAAATTGAAGATCTTGAGGGACACAGCGGCTCTACAATCGATTATTTTGAAGTCGGCTGTGCCCAACATCGCCTACACCGGAGAAACTGTCTTCATCACTGACCTCACTGCTACCACTCCTTATCCTCTCGCCAGAGTCCACCTGGATTGTCCCTTCATGACAGGAGAAGTCCAAGTCGCCATCAGGGAAAAGTGCAACTTCTCCTGGGCAACGACTTGGCAGAAGACCTGCAACCGACCAACCTGATCGTCATGGACAAACCCCAGGTGTGTACCTCTGTAATGGATAATCCCATTTTTGAGTATGTTCCAGCAAAGGTTCAAGAGAGTGATGAAGTTTCTCCTCTGGTTTTAGTGACCACCCGTGCACAAGCTGCACGACCACAGCCAGCTGACTCTACTGCTACTGCTGTCCCTCAAGACCCTCAGAAACTACCCCCGAATCTGACCAAGTTGGAGTTCCGTAAGTTACAGAGGGAAGATCTTACATTAACACCATTATTTTTCCAGGCTGAGACTCAACCTGACAGTATTCCTGGGTTCTTCCTAGAGAACGAGTTGCTCTACCGCAGATATAGACCCAGTAAACTGAAGGAGGAGGACGATTGGGCCAACGTCGAACAACTAGTGATTCCTGCCAGCCTGCAGTGTTGGAAATTTCCAACACTAAATACAACACTGTTGTATTCTCATTAATTACTACTAATTCTACTAATCATTGTAGTGATTAAAATTAACCCAACGTAGAATTCACATGTACTAATAATTACCTCTGTACAGTAAGGCTAGAATTCTTACGTCACCCGACGCCAGTATTGCGTCAGATTCCATTGTAATAAACACATTTATATCCAATGTGTCTGAGAATTGAATTTGATTCTCCATAAACAACGGTGTTCTGTGTGATAATTAATTACAGATAAACTGATCTCCAACTAAAGCCAAATAGAGCGTTTATAGTTATAGCCGTTATCTAGTAATAAAATTAACGTCACGAGTGAATGCCCTGGAGAGACATTAATTCTTCTCCATTGTTCGTTTACTAGCATAGAACTGGCAAATAATAATATTTGACTCTTCCAAATAATAAACCCGTCCTAACCCGAGCATTTCAAGCACAACCGTGAGAAATGATAATATCCATAATAAATAATTTGGTTAATAAACGCGGGATGTGGAGCGGGGCGGAAGAAGACGCCAGTCCACGTGTTGAAACGCTCACGATTAGGCGTGTTCACGGGGTGCTCACGAGGAGACGCCATTACCCAGCCACCAGGGTAAACGCTATCAAATCTCCAGAAGAAAGTCGCCACTGTGAGGTGTGAAGAACCTTGCAGACAATACCTTCACTTGGTGTCAGTGTCATTTACGGAACCTGTTAAATTTGGTTCTATGTAACTCCATGTGACCGGCCAGTGGAGCGCGTCAGTATCTAGGATAAGACAAGTCTAGAGCCTAGGACGCGACCTTCGGCAAGCCTTAACTTACACAGTGCCTATATTAGCTAAGTACCTTAACCTTGTTTGATGCATCAGATCAGGGGTGGGTTTATAGCTGGGTAGCTTGTCGTGACGACGTATAACAACTAAAAATCACAGGTCATTATCTTTCTCCTTTTATTAATATCCATTTATTGAACATAGAAATCCAGTAGTTTAATCTGTTGCTACTGGAAACAATTGTTTTTGCAGCGTGTGTGAAGAATTCTCCGAGCTGTCATTTCCCATGTTAATCAACTCCCAGTGTTCCATGACGAGTCCAGGAGAATCAGAGGAAGCGTCGTGACTAACTTCTAAGGAATCGTCATTAAGCTAAGATTCCTTTTGTATTCCTCGAATTTATTATCTGTACTCTTTTACATGCAGAACTCTGTTCATTGGATTAACATGTGTTTATTATGATTGTTATTATACATATTCATTATCTATGTTCCCTTTAATGATAATGATAATGATTTCATAAGTATTCATAGGATTAGATTATTATACATTGGATTAGTGAACGAACCACACTAGTTCCTGGACGTACTGAGTTCCAGTAATACCCCCCCCCCCCCAATGTAGGTGTTTGAGGCTTTGATTCATTTAATTATACAGCCCATTAATTATTTCAATGATCATATTCTCTAGTATTTTATCCATAGTTACTGGTTCATATAGAATTTTCCAATGATCATATTTTCTCAGTTTCCCTCTTTTACTATAAAAGTGGGTGGTCCTTCGTAATTGAATTTACTATATTAATATTTAAATAATTAGAGTCAAGCCCCAAATGTCCCACATGCGGTCCACTATTCTACACCTGGCCCACGGAGCACTCTCCCACTACGGATTTAACAAGACCTACCATGGAATCCGTCAAGACTACTACTGGCCAGGTATGGTAAATAGCGTCAAACAGTACGTCAAACAGTGTCATACATGTCAGATGGCAGGTAAACCGAACATCTCTATTCCCAGAGCACCACTGACTCCCATACAGGTGCCTGCAGAACCTTTCCACAGACTTATTATAGACTGTGTTGGTCCTTTACCTCGGACAATTCAGGTAACGCCTATATCTTAACCATCCTGTGTCCTACCACCAGATTCCCCATAGCAGTTCCAGTAAAGAACATTACGGCTGCTACGGTTGTGAAACACTTATTGAAGATCTTCACCCAGTATGGATTTCCAAGGGAGGTTCAGAGCGACTGTGGCACCAACTTCACCAGTGATCTCTTCAAGAGGACACTGGAGGAGTTCAACATCAAACAGGTATTGTCCAGCCCCTATCATCCTGCTTCACAGGGTTCTCTTGAGCGTAGTCATCAGACTATTAAAGCACTCCTGAAGAAGTTTTGTAATGAAACCTCTAAGGATTGGGATAAGCAAATAGACCTGATAATGTGTATCTATAGAAGTCTTCCCAATGAGTCCCTAGGAGTATCTCCTTATGAGATGCTCTACGGACGTAAGTGCCATACTCCTCTCAAGGCTTTCAAAGACTCTACGTGATGCCACCTTCAGTGAGCATCAGAATGTGCCCCAGTTTCTTCAAAACCTACAACACATTCTAGAGAGGGTCCACAGTTTTGCCCAAGATAATCTATTGAAAGCACAGGAGAGGATGAAGACTCATTACGACCAGACCAGCAAAGTAAGGAAATTTAAACCGGGAGACTTCGTACTTGCTTATTTTCCTATCCCAGGTTCTCCTTTACAAAACAGGTTTTCAGGACCCTACCGCATCAAAGAGTGAAGAAACAACCATAACTACGTTCTAGAGTCTCCAGATAGGCGGCGGAAGACCCAGTTGTGCCACGTCAACCTCCTGAAGCTATATAACGGTACTCCTCCCACTGTCATGATAACCTACTCTTCCTTTAAAGAGCCATACATCCACAGTGAGACCTTGCCTGCTTCTCCTCCCGAAAGCACTGACAAGGAGTCAGCGCTTTCTAATTCGGAAATCCTAACTGATCTTTCCAACTATTTTCAGGACAATCATAGTGCACCTCTCGTCAAGATCTTCAAAGAACATCAGGAGTTGTTCCGAGATGACCCCCAAGAGTGTAATGTTACCCAGCACGACATCCAACTGCTCCCTGACACCCGACCGATTCGTCAACCCTTCTACCGAATCAGCCCTAGCAAGAAGGAAGTCATGCGTGCTGAGGTGCAGTACCTCTTGGATCATGGACTGGCTACACCTAGTGAGTCCCCCTGGGCATCACCCTGTATCTTGGTGCCAAAACCCCAAGGTAAGGTAGCCACACCATTAATCAATTTAACCAGTCCCAAGCAACGGTATAATTGGACCATGCAGCAAACCGTTGCTTTCGAACAACTCAAATTCCTCCTCTGTTCTAATCCCATTCTCGCCTCGCCAGATATCACCAAGCCTTTCGTCCTTCATGTCGACGGCAGTGGTACCGGCATCGGTGGTGTCCTGATGCAGCAACGAGGCGAGGAGGTTCTACCTGTCAGCTACTACAGCTACAAGTTGAAACCCCACCAGAGGAACTACAGCACTATTGAAAAGGAGCTACTCTCCATCGTCCTGAATCTCCAGCACTTTGCCCCATACCTACAAGGTGCCAGGTCTACCACCATCTTCTCAGATCACAATCCTCTCCGCTTCTTACATCAAGCCCAATTCAATAACCAGCGTCTTCTATGATGGGCTTTATATCTGCAAGATTTCAACCTGGAGATCCGCTATATCAAGGGTTCTGACAACATCATAGGCGACGCCCTCTCCAGAGTCTATGAAGTAGAAGCAACTCCAACTATTACTCCACCACATGAAGACGTAACTTCTTCCAGAACCGCAGGCTTCGGGGGAGAGTTGTGACGATAATCTCTTTCAAGAGAGATTGAGCCTGCTCTTCCCTACATAATTACGTCAAAATACAAGATACAATATACAAAATACGTTCACCAAGTATCGCCAAACGTTTTGCCCAGAGAGCAAATCGTACCCCCAACACCTGGCCACCGCCGTAACCAGCTAACTGCTCATCCTCTGCCTGCCTGTTGCTGATTGGCTGGTGTCTCGTCGCCCCTGCCCTCCGCCACCACCACAAGTCGACGTCTGGGCTGCAGTGCGCCAGTCTCGTCAGAATATCTCAGTGCTCCATGCAGTTGACATCTCTCGCTAGTAGACTAAGCCTTGGCTTTCGTGTACTAAGGGAGGTGGCAGCTTGAAGCCAGTATTCCAGCACTCATATTTTATTTTGCTATCACTGTAACTTACTTGTCTTAGCGTAACTTTTCATTTGCCAGTGATTATTCATGTTATTTTGTTTGTTGACCAGTGTTGAATTTTATGAGATTGCCTTTATTCATGTCTTGTTTTCTAGAGTAATTAAAATTTCATTGTTTATATACTTGTGTTTTGTGTGTCTTCCCATTACCTTACCACAGACGAAAGGGCAAACTTTTCTCTTTTTTTTCCCGTGTTGGTTCCTTAATCTGTTGCGTAAGAAAGCAATCGTCAATTAATTCTAGAAAATCTTCTGCTTCACTATTCCCTGTTTTGTTCAACCAGTTTATTCCACTAAAATTAAAGTCACCCATGACGTAAATACTGTTAGATCTTGATGCCCTACATATTTCATTCCATAGATGCTTTGCTTCTATTCTGTCTAAATTTGGTGGCCTATATATAACTCCTATTATAATATTATTTGTTTTTTCGTATAATTCTATCCAAATAGTTTCTGTGTGTGGCTCAGTTTTGATTCCCTCTTTGAGACTACATTTCAAATTATCCCTAACATATATGGCTACTCCCCCTCCTCGTCTAATATATCTATCTGTGTGAAATAGTTTAAATCCATTTATTTGATATTCAGCTAATAGTTCACTATTTTCTACATTCATCCACGTTTCGGTAAGTGCAATAATATCTATTTTTTCTGTGCAGACAAGAGCATTTAATTCGTTAATTTTATTTCTTAGACTTCTACTGTTAGTGCAATATACCCTGAGTGAATTGTTATTTTGAGGCCCTTCTCTTTCCCTGTTCATTTTGCCAATTCCTTTCTCCCACAAACACATACTTTTATTATCTCCTTCCTCCAAATCAATTCCCATACCTCTATCTACTAACAGTTTAAACCCAAACAAACACCTCTAACCACTTCTTCCAACGAGTTCGCAACAGCAACAACCCCAGCTCTTGATAGATGCACCCCATCACGAGCATACATTTCATTTCTTCCATAGAAGTGTTCCCAGTTGTCTATGAAAGATATTGCATTTGATTTGCAATATCTTTCCAGCCGGCAATTGACACCAATTGCCCTCAACATCCATTCATTTCCCACTCCCTTTCTTGGAAGAATGCCACATATGATCGGGATTCCTCCCTTGCTCCTAACTAATTCAATGGCTGTTCTGAATCTCTGTATTAGTTCCTCACTCCTAACTCGTCCAACATCATTACCCCCTGCACTAATACAAATAATGGGTTTGTTCCCATTTCCTGTCATAATATCATTCATGTTTCCAACAATATCACCAATTCCAGCTCCCGGATAGCAAACCCTTAATCTGTTCCCCCTATCTCTGGCACAAAACGTTCTGTCTAAATACCTCACCTGGGAATCTCCCACAACCAAAATTCGCTTTGATTCTCCCTTTTCCTTTCGAGCAGTTTGAGGGACCTGCGCTTCAATGCTCCTCGTTACTTTGTCTTTGCCACCACGTTGAACAACAGGTTCAACACAGCACTCGTCCTCTAATACGTCAAATGCGTTAAAAGTCCTTAGGTGTAGGCTATTAGTTGTCGGTTTTGCCAAGGTCTTCTTAAGACCCCTGTCTTTCACAACTTGCCAAGACGAGGACTTCTTAATACTGGTGCCGTCAGTCCTTCTTAATGAGGTCCCATCAACACTGGCCTCCTCCTTCGTTTCCTCCCGAAGTCTCAGCCGTCGTACCTCCTCCCGCAGGGAATCCATCTCTGCTCTCAGAGCTCCAACCAGACTCACCAAATCCTTTACTAATCCCTCCATTATTGCAATAATAATGTTATTAGAATCGGATTAGAGTTATTAAGAATGTTATTAGAGTTATTAGTAATCTTTCCTGCGTCCCAGGAACGCAATCTTGTTAGAATGTAATATTGTATCTACAGCCTAGGACCTCTTTCTATATAAGGCCAGTACTAGAATTCAAGATATAATGTCGTGTTGCCAACCCAGGATCTCCTTCAATGTGATGCCAGTACCAGTGTGGTTTAATCATATATCATTTACTCACAATGCTCAATGAGATGAAGGTGACACAAAAAACAATAATACAATAATACAGTTTACTCAAAAGCAAACTACAAACACATGAGATATATATATTCGTATGAAAATGATAATGATGACAGTAGGGCTCCTCTGGTTGCCGCCAGCAACTCGCATCAGCTGATCCAGTTTCAACGTACCACTGGCCCCTCACTGGTGGGGGGGGGGGGGCGACTCCGTCAGCATAGGTCCACAAGCCTCCACAGGTTGACCACTCACGCCACCCGCTGCCTTCACCAGGCAGTAGATAACATATACATGCTGTCCCATAGCCTAATCTACTCCTAATGACTCCCAGAAACCTAGATATAACATAAGAACAAAGGCAACTGCAGAAGGCCTATTGGCCCATACGAGGCAGCTCCTATTTATAACCACCCAATCCCACTCATATACTTGTCCAACCCGCGCTTGAAACAATCGAGGGACCCCACTTCCAGCATGTTACGCGGAATTGGTTACACAAATCAACAACCCTGTTACTGAAGCAGTATTTACCCAAGTCTTTCCTAAATCAAAACTTATCCAATTTATACCCATTGTTTCGTGTTCTGTCTTGTGTTGATACTTTTAATACCCTATTAATATCCCCTTTGTTATGTCCATTCACCCACTTGTAAACCTCTATCATGTCACCCCTAACTCTTCGCCTTTCCAGTGAATGCAACTTAAGCTTTGTTAATCTTTCTTCATATGAAAGATTTCTAATTTGGGGAATTAACTTAGTCATCCTACGCTGGACACGTTCAAGTGAATTTATATCCATTCTATAATATGGCGACCAAAACTGAACTGCATAATCTAAATGGGGCCTAACTAGAGCCAGATATAGCTTGACAATAGGCCTATCTTGCCTAACATCAAGGGACATATGGGAGGGGAAAAATTATGTACTTTATCAAGTCCTGCCCTCAGACGCCTGGCCTCCGATGGTCGCCGGGATTCCTCAGTTTCACACGTCGTTTCTTGACGTTCCAGATGAGTCACCAGTCCATAGGCGTCGTGAAGACTCTCGTCATCTCCGTACTTACTCCCGTAGTGAAGTTCGTGGGCGCTGGCTCGTCCAGGCGTCACTGCATACGTCGTGTCCCTCAAGCACTCGTTCACCGAGACCACTCACTCATGGATCAGGATGCTTCTTCTCCCTTCTGAGTTCCCAGTGGGCGTGATCCAATCACAGCAGTTCTGCACATCTGAGAGTTCCACTGACGGCGAGCCACATCCTGCTCCCGCCACAGTGACTCCCTCGACCCTTCCAAGACTCGGCGCTCTTACACCACTGGAACTTGGCTCCTCGCACTTCCCTGAAGTACTGCAGTCCTTGGTAGTCACTATAAACTTGTCAGGTTGTATAATTCCACTGAATGAGGCTCCAGGACCTCGCAACTCGAGAGCTCAACCAGCGCACGTCCGCTCTCAATGAAGCGTCGCAAATATCTGAGCGCTTGGCGCTCTGCAGGCGATGAGCCAGGCCTCCCGGTGACGTCACAGACCCAGGGGCGGGCTCTGATTGGTCATTCAAGTCATGTGATATCAACTAGCCAATCACCATCCGGCTGGTGTTGCTCACAAAATGGCGGATTTACAGACAGGAGATGCCATTTTGTTGTTCCTAGGGCACGACCTCCCTTCCTTACCTATATATTTATAATGCAAATTTCTCCATATATTGGTAACCATTTCAGTAGCCTCATACATCAAAAGACTCCGTGAATCTGAGGGAACCTCCATGGTAAGCTGATATGACTCATAAATCTGGCATGAGGGAGAAATAGGAGAGAGAAGCACTGTAACAAGAGACTGTAGTAGCCATGACTCCGCTATATTCTAACCAGACAGGGTTGGGAAAGGTTGTCAGGTTGCCGGTACTTGTCTGCTCGCTTCTGAGTTTGAGTCTTTGACCTTGAGTTCATTGCAGAATACTGATCCCAGTTTATCTGAGTGTGGTGCTGAGGCCGCTGCTAATGTAGATACATTGGAGGACGGGACGGGTTTCTCTTTCAAGGATCGACGTCTGATGAGAAGATGGAGACCCAAGGGAGCTCCCTCACCAGCTGATTGTGAGACGAGGACCCAGCTGGTTGTCCCCAGTGATTATCAGGAGCATGTCTTGCAGGCTGCACATGATGACCCTATGGGAGGTCACCAAGGTATCACTAGTATGTATCATAAGATCTGTAAGTATTTCTACTGGCCCAAATTAAAGAGAGATGTGGTCAGGTACTGTCACAATTATTTTACATGTCAAACTGTGGGTAAGTCCAAGCAGACTGTGCCAGGAGCATCATTACAACCCATTGTAGTTCCAGAGGAACCTTTTTCACATGTGGTTATGGAATGTGTGGGTACTTTGTCAAGAACTAAATCGGGTAATATGTTTATGTTCAGCATGATGTGCATGACCAGGAGGTGTCCCGAGGCGTATGCTTTGCAGAATACTAAGGCTAAAAACATTGTAAGTGTTTGGAGCGGTTTTTCTCCTTATCTGGTATGCCTCATGTTAATCAAATCGATAATGGAGGCAATTTTTATTCTACGGGTTTTAAAACTTTTTGTGAGTCTTATGGAATTCAGCATAAATTTTCTAGTCCTTACCATCCACAAAGTCAAGGTAGAATTGAGTGTTTTCACCAAACGTTGAAGTAAATGCTGAAAACTACCGCGGAGACTTGTCCACGACATTGGGACAAAAATCTTCCTTTTGTCCTATTTGCAGCAAGAGAAGGGTTGCAAACGTCTCTTGGTTGATCTCCCTTCGATACGTGTTCGGACACCAGGTCCGAGGTCCATTAAAGATGCTTCAAGAGAAGATGCCTGGGGATGTATCTGTTCAGCAGAGTGGTCGTTCCCTGAGTGATGTTAAAAGTAAGTTGTGTCGCATGAAGGAGTTGGCTTTGAAACATCTGGGGGAGGCTCAGCAGGTGACGAAGGAGCGACATGACAAGAAAATAAAGACAAAGTTCAGATCTTTTGATATTGGTGATTTAGTGTTGGTGTTGAAACCTCGAGTGGGGACTTCCATGTCTCATAAGTTTGATGGACTCTATAAAGTTATGGAGAGATTGAGGAATTTATCTTATAAAGTGTGTAATCCTAACCTTTTCAGACAGTCTATGATTGTGCACTTAAACCGGTTGAAGGCTTATTGTGAGCCAGGTATTGTGGCTTGTTTTGGTCAGGAGGAGTTACCACCTGAGGAAGCTTATAATGTGGGAAAAGATGTTAATCTTCCTTGTTTCAGTTCCAGTTCTGGAAGGCAGGAGTTGCTATGTCATATGCAGGAGAAGCAGCGTGATAAGTTCCAGGTCCTGCTGGAAACACATTCCAGCCTGTTTGGGGAGGTGCCCACTCAGACTCCTCTCATCACCCACGACATCCAACTGCTTGACGACACTCCTGTTCGGCTGCATCTTTAGCGAGTGACTCCAGAAAAGAAGAAGAAACATACAACAGGAGGTGGATTTCCTACTGCAACATGGATTCACACGTCCAAGCCGAAGTTCTTGCAGTTCTCCCTGTTTGTTAGTACCAAACCCAGAGAGAAATTGGCTCCTGTGTGTGGACTATCGGAAATTGAATAAGGTAACAGTTGTTGATGTGTTCCCCTTACCGTTATTGGAAGAGTGTATTGACCAAATTGGTCATGCTCAGTTTGTGTCGAAACTTGACCTTCCTAAAGGATATTATCAGATCCCAGTAACTAACCACGCTAGGGAAGTGACGTCATTCATAACACCTGATGGAGCTTATGAGTCTAATGTCATGCCTTTTGGGTTAAGATATGCTCCTGCTACTTTCCAGAAATGAGTGAATTCCTTACTTAAAGACGTGTCAAATTGCAGATCATACTTGGATGACATTGTAGAGTGTTGTAAGTGTTGGGAAGATCACATGTCAGCTCTAAACAAGTTATTTGAAGTGTTACAAAAAGCAAATTTAACTATTAATGTGAACAAGTGAAGTTGGGCTGAAGGCACAATAATTTATTTAGGGCATGAGTGGTGATGAGTGGCGATGGGTGATGAGTGGCGATGAGAGGTGATGAGTGGCGATGGGTGATGAGTGGCGATGAGTGATGATGAGTGGCGATGAGTGATGAGTGGGGATGAGTGGTGAGTGATGAGTGGTGATGATACCGGTGCTGTTGGGGCAACTCATCCTCAGTCCAGGCTCATCAAGCTGCGGCCCACCCCGAGACGCAGTCATTAATTTAAAACGTATTGTGTATAGAAAATAGCTTTGTTCTCATGTATATAATAATGTTAATATATACTAAATTTCGATGTATAGTTAGGCATAGGTTAGGCATAGGTTAGGTGCTGAGGTTAGGCATAGGTTAGGCATAGGTTAGGTGCTGAGGTTAGGCATAGGTTAGGTGCTGAGGTTAGGCATAGGTTAGGCATAGGTTAGGTGCTGAGGTTAGGCATAGGTTAGGTGCTGAGGTTAGGCATAGGTTAGGTGCTGAGGTTAGGCATAGGTTAGGTGCTGAGGTTAGGCATAGGTTAGGCATAGGTTAGGTACTGAGGTTAGGCATAGGTTAGGTGCTGAGGTTAGGCATAAGTTAGGTGCTGAGGTTAGGCATAGGTTAAGCATAGGTTAGGCATAGGTTAGGTGCTGAGGTTAGGCATAGGTTAGGCATAGGTTAGGTGCTGAGGTTAGGCATAGGTTAGGTGCTGAGGTTAGGCATAGGTTAGGTGCTGAGGTTAGGCATAGGTTAGGTGCTGAGGTTAGGCATAGGTTAGGTGCTGAGGTTAGGCATAGGTTAGGCATAGGTTAGGTGCTGAGGTTAGGTGCTGAGGTTAGGCATAGGTTAGGCATAGGTTAGGTACTGAGGTTAGGCATAGGTTAGGTGCTGAGGTTAGGCATAAGTTAGGTGCTGAGGTTAGGCATAGGTTAGGTGCTGAGGTTAGGCATAGGTTAGGTGCTGAGGTTAGGCATAGGTTAGGTGCTGAGGTTAGGCATAGGTTAAGCATAGGTTAGGCATAGGTTAGGTGCTGAGGTTAGGCATAGGTTAGGCATAGGTTAGGTGCTGAGGTTAGGCATAGGTTAGGTGCTGAGGTTAGGCATAGGTTAGGTGCTGAGGTTAGGCATAGGTTAGGTGCTGAGGTTAGGCATAGGTTAGGTGCTGAGGTTAGGCATAGGTTAGGTGCTGAGGTTAGGCATAGGTTAGGTGCTGAGGTTAGGCATAGGTTAGGTGCTGAGGTTAGGCATAGGTTAAGCATAGGTTAGGTATAGGTTAGGTGGTGATGATGGCTGGTGTTGGAGCGTGTGTGTGAACACTGAGCGAGGCGCTGTTGGAGAGAAGTACATCAGTAATCACCTCGTGAGTCGCGTGTAAAATGTTTGTCATTCATAAGTAGTGAGTTTGGCGGGTGGGTTAACTAGCATTTGGCCCTTGGTGATGAGGCCGGGCTGGTTGGTGAGGGCACCAGTAGCAGCCTGGGTTCGAATCCTCTGCGGGGCTATAGTGTTATAGTGATGTTAGTGCTTATGACCATTGATGAGGAAGGTGTGGTGAGCAACATGGTGTTATGTGTAGTGCTGGTGTGTGTTATCACCCCACACACACCTGTGTAAACGTGTGGTGTAAGTGTGTGTTGCGGTCGTACTATTAGTCACATGTTAAAGGCTTAACTTACTCTTGTGTCGTCAACGATCCGTCGACCAGTAATTGTTGGCACTCCCCCCCCCCCCCCCCCCCCTGACCCGTGGTGACCCGCCTCCACCCACGCGGCGCAGGCTGTTGGTAAGTGTGGCGGCGCAGGCTGTTGGTAAGTGTGGCGGCGCAGGCTGTTGGTAAGTGTGGCGGCGCAGGCTGTTGGTAAGTGTGGCGGCGCAGGCTGTAGGTAAGTGTGGCGGCGCAGGCTGTTGGTAAGTGTGGCGGCGCAGGCTGTAGGTAAGTGTGGCGGCGCAGGCTGTTGGTAAGTGTGGCGGCGCAGGCTGTTGGTAAGTGTGGCGGCGCAGGCTGTTGGTAAGTGTGGCGGGGCAGGCTGTTGGTAAGTGTGGCGTCGCAGGCTGTTGGTAAGTGTGGCGGCGCAGGCTGTTGGTAAGTGTGGCGGCGCAGGCTGTAGGTAAGTGTGGCGGCGCAGGCTGTTGGTAAGTGTGGCGGCGCAGGCTGCTGGTAAGTATGGCGGCGCAGGCTGTTGGTAAGTGTGGCGGCGCAGGCTGTTGGTAAGTGTGGCGGCGCAGGCTGTAGGTAAGTGTGGCGGCGCAGGCTGTAGGTAAGTGTGGCGGCGCAGGCTGTTGGTAAGTGTGGCGGCGCAGGCTGTAGGTAAGTGTGGCGGCGCAGGCTGTTGGTAAGTGTGGCGGCGCAGGCTGTAGGTAAGTGTGGCGGCGCAGGCTGTTGGTAAGTGTGGCGGCGCAGGCTGTTGGTAAGTGTGGGGGCGCAGGCTGTAGGTAAGTGTGGCGGCGCAGGCTGTTGGTAAGTGTGGCGGCGCAGGCTGTTGGTAAGTGTGGGGGCGCAGGCTGTAGGTAAGTGTGGCGGCGCAGGCTGTTGGTAAGTGTGGCGGCGCAGGCTGTAGGTAAGTGTGGCGGCGCAGGCTGTTGGTAAGTGTGGCGGCGCAGGCTGTTGGTAAGTGTGGGGGCGCAGGCTGTAGGTAAGTGTGGCGGCGCAGGCTGTTGGTAAGTGTGGCGGCTTAGGCTGTTGGTAAGTGTGGCGGCGCAGGCTGTTGGTAAGTGTGGCGGCGCAGGCTGTTGGTAAGTGTGGCGGCGCAGGCTGTTGGTAAGTGTGGCGGCGCAGGCTGTTGGTAAGTGTGGCGGCGCAGGCTGTTGGTAAGTGTGGGGGCGCAGGCTGTTGGTAAGTGTGGCGGGGCAGGCTGTTGGTAAGTGTGGCGGCGCAGGCTGTAGGTAAGTGTGGCGGCGCAGGCTGTTGGTAAGTGTGGCGGCGCAGGCTGTTGGTAAGTGTGGGGGCGCAGGCTGTAGGTAAGTGTGGCGGCGCAGGCTGTTGGTAAGTGTGGCGGCGCAGGCTGTTGGTAAGTGTGGCGGCGCAGGCTGTTGGTAAGTGTGGCGGCGCAGGCTGTTGGTAAGTGTGGCGGCGCAGGCTGTTGGTAAGTGTGGCGGCGCAGGCTGTTGGTAAGTGTGGCGGCGCAGGCTGTTGGTAAGTGTGGCGGCGCAGGCTGTTGGTAAGTGTGGGGGCGCAGGCTGTAGGTAAGTGTGGCGGCGCAGGCTGTTGGTAAGTGTGGCGGCGCAGGCTGTAGGTAAGTGTGGCAGCGCAGGCTGTTGGTAAGTGTGGCGGCGCAGGCTGTTGGTAAGTGTGGCGGGGCAGGCTGTTGGTAAGTGTGGCAGCGCAGGCTGTTGGTAAGTGTGGCGGCGCAGGCTGTTGGTAAGTGTGGCGGCGCAGGCTGTTGGTAAGTGTGGCGGCGCAGGCTGTTGGTAAGTGTGGCAGCGCAGGCTGTTGGTAAGTGTGGCGGCGCAGGCTGATGGTAAGTGTGGCGGAGCAGGCTGTTGGTAAGTGTGGCAGCGCAGGCTGTTGGTAAGTGTGGCGGCGCAGGCTGTTGGTAAGTGTGGCGGCGCAGGCTGTTGGTAAGTGTAGCAGCGCAGGCTGTTGGTAAGTGTGGCGGGGCAGGCTGTTGGTAAGTGTGGCGGCGCAGGCTGTTGGTAAGTGTGGCAGCGCAGGCTGTTGGTAAGTGTGGCGGGGCAGGCTGTTGGTAAGTGTGGCGAGGCAGGCTGTTGGTAAGTGTGGCGGCGCAGGCTGTTGGCAAGTGTGGCAGCGCAGGCTGTTGGTAAGTGTGGCGGGGCAGGCTGTTGGTAAGTGTGGCAGCGCAGGCTGTAGGTAAGTGTGGCGAGGCAGGCTGTAGGTAAGTGTGGCGGCGCAGGCTGTTGGTAAGTGTGGCGGGGCAGGCTGTTGGTAAGTGTGGCGGCGCAGGCTGTTGGTAAGTGTGGCAGCGCAGGCTGTTGGTAAGTGTGGCAGCGCAGGCTGTTGGTAAGTGTGGCGGGGCAGGCTGTTGGTAAGTGTGGCAGCGCAGGCTGTAGGTAAGTGTGGCGAGGCAGGCTGTAGGTAAGTGTGGCGAGGCAGTCTGTAGGTAAGTGTGGCGAGGCAGTCTGTAGGTAAGTGTGGCGGCGCAGGCTGTTGGTAAGTGTGGCGGCGCAGGCTGTAGGTAAGTGTGGCGGCGCAGGCTGTAGGTAAGTGTGGCGAGGCAGGCTGTAGGTAAGTGTGGCGAGGCAGTCTGTAGGTAGGTGTGGCGAGGCAGTCTGTAGGCAAGTGTGGCAGCGCAGGCTGTTGGTAAGTGTGGCGGCGCAGGCTGTAGGTAAGTGTGGCGGCGCAGGCTGTAGGTAAGTGTGGCGAGGCAGGCTGTAGGTAAGTGTGGCGGCGCAGGCTGTTGGTAAGTGTGGCGGCGCAGGCTGTAGGTAAGCGTGGCGGCGCAGGCTGTAGGTAAGTGTGGCGGGGCAGGCTGTAGGTAAGTGTGGCGAGGCAGGCTGTAGGTAAGTGTGGCGGCGCAGGCTGTAGGTAAGTGTGTCGGGGCAGGCTGTAGGTAAGTGTGGCGGCGCAGGCTGTAGGTAAGTGTGGCGGCGCAGGCTGTAGGTAAGTGTGGCGAGGCAGGCTGTAGGTAAGTGTGGCAGCGCAGACTGTTGGTAAGTGTGGCGGCGCAGGCTGTTGGCAAGTGTGGCAGCGCAGGCTGTTGGCAAGTGTGGCGGCGCAGGCTGTAGGTAAGTGTGGCGGGGCAGGCTGTAGGTAAGTGTGGCGGCGCAGGCTGTAGGTAAGTGTGGCAGCGCAGACTGTTGGTAAGTGTGGCGGCGCAGGCTGTTGGCAAGTGTGGCAGCGCAGGCTGTTGGCAAGTGTGGCGGCGCAGGCTGTAGGTAAGTGTGGCGGGGCAGGCTGTAGGTAAGTGTGGCGGGGCAGGCTGTAGGTAAGTGTGGCGGGGCAGGCTGTAGGTAAGTGTGGCGGGGCAGGCTGTAGGTAAGCGTGGCGGCGCAGGCTGCAGGTAAGTGTGGCGGCGCAGGCTGTAGGTAAGTGTGGCGGCGCAGGCTGTAGGTAAGTGTGGCGGGGCAGGCTGTAGGTAAGTGTGGCGGGGCAGGCTGTAGGTAAGTGTGGCGGGGCAGGCTGTAGGTAAGTGTGGCGGGGCAGACTGTAGGTAAGCGTCGCTACCCACCATGTTGTCATCCTGCCAGCCGGTCTTGGGTGGACAGGTGGACCAGTGTTAAGGGGTTTGTACCTAGTAACACCTAGCTGCTCTGACTTATGCTTCGTTAAAGTACTTCATTGTTATTTGGTTGAGAGTTTGTAAGGAGAGACTTGTGTATACCAGAAGCTGTGTCACGTAGGTAAGGTGGCCCCAGGACACTGGTGGGGGGGACGTGTCATGTAGGTAAGGTGGCCCCAGGACACTGGTGGAGGGGACGTGTCATGTAGGTAAGGTGGCCCCAGGACACTGGTGGGGGGGACGTGTCATGTAGGTAAGGTGGCCCCAGGACACTGGTGGGGGGGACTCACGCTGTCACTCTGCCCTCGACACATTAACACGGAGTATTTTGAGGCTAGATGGCTCATTAATTTATGAGGCGAAAGTTCTATTTCTCGAGCCTTGGTGTGGCTCATGACGGGATATGGCTGCCAGTGGGTGGTGGTGGGTGTAGTGGCTGCCAGTGGGTGGTGGTGGGTGTAGTGGCTGCCAATGGGTGGTGGTGGTGGGTGTAGTGGCTGCCAATGGGTGGTGGTGGTGGGTGTAGTGGCTGCCAATGGGTGGTGGTGGTGGGTGTAGTGGCTGCCAGTGGCTGGTGGTGGTGGGTGTAGTGACTGCCAGTGGGTGGTGGTGGTGGGTGTAGTGGCTGCCAGTGGGCGGTGGTGGTGGGTGTAGTGGCTGCCAATGGGTGGTGGTGGTGGGTGTAGTGGCTGCCAATGGGTGGTGGTGGTGGGTGTAGTGGCTGCCAATGGGTGGTGGTGGTGGGTGTAGTGGCTGCCAATGGGTGGTGGTGGTGGGTGTTGTGGCTGCCAGTGGCTGGTGGTGGTGGGTGTAGTGACTGCCAGTGGGTAGTGGTGGTGGGTGTAGTGGCTGCCAGTGGGCGGTGGTGGTGGGTGTAGTGGCTGCCAATGGGTGGTGGTGGTGGGTGTAGTGGCTGCCAATGGGTGGTGGTGGTGGGTGTAGTGGCTGCCAGTGGGTGGTGGTGGTGGGTGTAGTGGCTGCCAATGGGTGGTGGTGGTGGGTGTAGTGGCTGCCAGTGGCTGGTGGTGGTGGGTGTAGTGGCTGCCAGTGGGTGGTGGTGGTGGGTGTAGTGGCTGCCAATGGGTGGTGGTGGTGGGTGTAGTGGCTGCCAGTGGGTGGTGGTGGTGGGTGTAGTGACTGCCAATGGGTGGTGGTGGTGGGTGTAGTGGCTGCCAGTGGGTGATGGTGGGTGTAGTGGCTGCCAGTGGGTGGTGGTGGTGGGTGTAGTTGCTGCCAGTGGCTGGTGGTGGTGGGTGTAGTGGCTGCCAGTGGGTGGTGGTGGTGGGTGTAGTGGCTGCCAGTGGGTGGTGGTGGTGGGTGCAGTGACTGCCAGTGGGTGGTGGTGGTGGGTGTAGTGACTGCCAGTGGGTGGTGGTGGTGGGTGTAGTGGCTGCCAGTGGGTGGTGGTGGTGGGTGTAGTGGCAGCCAGTGGGTGGTGGTTGTGGGTGTAGTGGCTGCCAGTGGGTGGTGGTGGTGGGTGTAGTGACTGCCAGTGGGTGGTGGTGGTGGGTGTAGTGGCTGCCAGTGGGTGGTGGTGGTGGGTGTAGTGGCTGCCAGTGGGTGGTGGTGGTGGGTGTAGTGACTGCCAGTGGGTGGTGGTGGTGGGTGTAGTGGCTGCCAATGGGTGGTGGTGGTGGGTGTAGTGGCTGCCAGTGGCTGGTGGTGGTGGGTGTAGTGGCTGCCAGTGGGTGGTGGTGGTGGGTGTAGTGGCTGCCAATGGGTGGTGGTGGTGGGTGTAGTGGCTGCCAGTGGCTGCCAGTGGCTGGTGGTGGTGGGTGTAGTGACTGCCAATGGGTGGTGGTGGTGGGTGTAGTGGCTGCCAGTGGCTGGTGGTGGTGGGTGTAGTGACTGCCAGTGGGTGGTGGTGGTGGGTGTAGTGGCTGCCAGTGGGTGGTGGTGGGTGTAGTGGCTGCCAGTGGCTGGTGGTGGTGGGTGTAGTGACTGCCAGTGGGTGATGGTGGGTGTAGTGGCTGCCAGTGGGTGGTGGTGGTGGGTGTAGTGGCTGCCAGTGGGCGGTGGTGGTGGGTGTAGTGGCTGCCAGTGGGTGGTGGTGGTGGGTGTAGTGGCTGCCAATGGGTGGTGGTGGTGGGTGTAGTGGCTGCCAGTGGGTGGTGGTGGTGGGTGTAGTGGCTGCCAGTGGGTGGTGGTGGTGGGTGTAGTGACTACCAGTGGGTGGTGGTGGTGGGTGTAGTGACTGCCAGTGGGTGGTGGTGGTGGTGGGTGTAGTGGCTGCCAGTGGGTGGTGGTGGTGGGTGTAGTGACTGCCAGTGGGTGGTGGTGGTGGGTGTAGTGGCTGCTAGTGGGTGGTGGTGGTGGGTGTAGTGGCTGCCAGTGGGTGGTGGTGGTGGGTGTAGTGACTGACAGTGGGTGGTGGTGGTGGGTGTAGTGGCTGCCAGTGGGTGGTGGTGGTGGGTGTAGTGACTGCCAGTGGGTGGTGGTGGTGGGTGTAGTGGCTGCCAGTGGGTGGTGGTGGTGGGTGTAGTGACTGCCAGTGGGTGGTGGTGGTGGATGTAGTGGCTGCCAGTGGGTGGTGGTGGTGGGTGTAGTGCCTGCCAGTGGGTGGTGGTGGGTGTAGTGACTGCCAGTGGGTGGTGGTGGTGGATGTAGTGGCTGCCAGTGGGTGGTGGTGGTGGGTGTAGTGAATGCCAGTGGGTGGTGGTGGTGGATGTAGTGGCTGCCAGTGGGTGGTGGTGGTGGGTGTAGTGACTGCCAGTGGGTGGTGGTGGTGGGTATAGTGGCTGCCAGTGGGTGGTGGTGGGTGTAGTGACTGCCAGTGGGTGGTGGTGGGTGTAGTGGCTGCCAGTGGGTGGTGGTGGGTGTAGTGGCTGCCAGTGGGTGGTGGTGCGTGTAGTGGGTGCCAGTAGGTGGTGGTGGTGGGTGTAGTGGGTGCCAGTGGGTGGTGGTGGTGGGTGTAGTGACTGCCAGTGGGTGGTGGTGGTGGTGGGTATAGTGGCTGCCAGTGGGTGGTGGTGGTGGGTGTAGTGGCTGCCAGTGGGTGGTGGTGGTGGGTGTAGTGGCTGCCAGTGGGTGGTGGTGGTGGGTGTAGTGACTGCCAGTGGGTGGTGGTGGTGGGTGTAGTAGCTGCCAGTGGGTGGTGGTGGTGGGTGTAGTGACTGACAGTGGGAGGTGGTGGTGGGTATAGTGGCTGCCAGTGGGTGGTGGTGGGTGTAGTGACAGCCAGTGGGTGGTGGTGGGTGTAGTGGCTGCCAGTGGGTGGTGGTGGTGGGTGTAGTGGGTGCCAGTGGGTGGTGGTGGTGGGTGTAGTGACTGCCAGTGGGTGATGGTGGTGGGTATAGTGGCTGCCAGTGGGTGGTGGTGGGTGTAGTGGCTGCCAGTGGGTGGTGGTGGTGGGTGTAGTGACTGCCAGTGGGTGGTGGTGGTGGGTATAGTGGCTGCCAGTGGGTGGTGGTGGGTGTAGTGGCTGCCAGTGGGTGGTGGTGGTGGGTGTAGTGGTTGCCAGTGGGTGGTGGTGGGTGTAGTGGCTGCCAGTGGGTGGTGGTGGGTGTAGTGGCTGCCAGTGGGTGGTGGTGGTGGGTGTAGTGGGTGCCAGTGGGTGGTGGTGGTGGGTGTAATGACTGCCAGTGGGTGGTGGTGGTGGGTGTAGTGGCTGCCAGTGGGTGGTGGTGGTGGGTGTAGTGGCTGCCAGTGGGTGGTGGTGGTGAGTGTAGTGACTGCCAGTGGGTGGTGGTGGTGGGTGTAGTGGCTGCCAGTGGGTGGTGGTGGTGGGTATAGTGGCTGCCAGTGGGTGGTGGTGGGTGTAGTGGCTGCCAGTGGGTGGTGGTGGTGGGTGTAGTGACTGCCAGAGGGTGGTGGTGGTGGGTATAGTGGCTGCCAGTGGGTGGTGGTGGGTGTAGTGGCTGCCAGTAGGTGGTGGTGGTGGGTGTAGTGACTGCCAGTGGGTGGTGGTGGTGGGTATAGTGGCTGCCAGTGGGTGGTGGTGGTGGGTGTAGTGGTTGCCAGTGGGTGGTGGTGGGTGTAGTGGCTGCCAGTGGGTGGTGGTGGTGGTGGGTGTAGTGACTGCCAGTGGGTGGTGGTGGTGGGTATAGTGGCTGCCAGTGGGTGGTGGTGGTGGGTGTAGTGGGTGCCAGTGGGTGGTGGTGGTAGGTGTAGTGGCTGCCAGTGGGTGGTGGTGGTGGGTGTAGTGGTTGCCAGTGGGTGGTGGTGGGTGTAGTGGCTGCCAGTGGGTGGTGGTGGGTGTAGTGGCTGCCAGTGGGTGGTGGTGGGTGTAGTGGCTGCCAGTGGGTGGTGGTGGTGGGTGTAGTGGCTGCCAGTGGGTGGTGGTGGGTGTAGTGGCTGCCAGTGGGTGGTGGTGGTGGGTATAGTGGCTGCCAGTGGGTGGTGGTGGTGGGTGTAGTGGCTGCCAGTGGGTGGTGGTGGGTGTAGTGGTTGCCAGTGGGTGGTGGTGGGTGTAGTGGTTGCCAGTGGGTGGTGGTGGGTGTAGTGGTTGCCAGTGGGTGGTGGTGGGTGTAGTGGCTGCCAGTGGGTGGTGGTGGTGGGTATAGTGGCTGCCAGTGGGTGGTGGTGGTGGGTGTAGTGGCTGCCAGTGGGTGGTGGTGGGTGTAGTGGTTGCCAGTGGGTGGTGGTGGGTGTAGTGGTTGCCAGTGGGTGGTGGTGGGTGTAGTGGTTGCCAGTGGGTGGTGGTGGGTGTAGTGCCTGCCAGTGGGTGGTGGTGGTGGGTGTAGTGGCTGCCAGTGGGTGGTGGTGGTGGGTGTAGTGGCTGCCAGTGGGTGGTGGTGGGTGGTGGTGGGTGTAGTGGCTGCCAGTGGGTGGTGGTGGTGGGTGTAGTGACTGCCAGTGGGTGGTGGTGGGTGTAGTGGCTGCCAGTGGGTGGTGGTGGGTGTAGTGGCTGCCAGTGGGTGGTGGTGGTGGGTGTAGTGGTTGCCAGTGGGTGGTGGTGGTGGGTGTAGTGGCTGCCAGTGGGTGATGGTGGGTGTAGTGGCTGCCAGTGGGTGGTGGTGGTGGGTGTAGTTGCTGCCAGTGGGTGGTGGTGGGTGTAGTGGCTGCCAGTGGGTGGTGGTGGTGGGTGTAGTGGCTGCCAGTGGGTGGTGGTGGTGGGTGTAGTGGCTGCCAGTGGGTGGTGGTGGGTGGTGGTGGGTGTAGTGGCTGCCAGTGGGTGGTGGTGGTGGGTGTAGTGACTGCCAGTGGGTGGTGGTGGGTGTAGTGGCTGCCAGTGGGTGGTGGTGGGTGTAGTGGCTGCCAGTGGGTGGTGATGGTGGGTGTAGTGGCTGCCAGTGGGTGGTGGTGGGTGTAGTGGCTGCCAGTGGGTAGTGGTGGGTGTAGTGGGTGCCAGTGGGTGGTGGTGGGTGTAGTGGGTGCCAGTGGGTGGGGGAGAGGTTGGCGGGAGACACAGTCAAGGAATGTGCGGCCATGATCGCTGTGGTCAACATGTTATAGACCTCATATTAACCCCTCCCCCCTTGGCTCAGACCCCCCCCCCCTGGTTTCAGACCCCCCCCCCCCAGTTCTCTTGCACCACTCAATAGTGACCCACAATTCACCTAATTCAAATTTGGGGCTCGAACCCGTGGACAGATTGATGGTGACGTGAAATGTTAGAGGCCGAGTCCATAGAGTTTTATATTTGTTTACCTTGTTGATTTAAAATAGTTATTGAGAGTATCAGTGTGAGGTGAGTGATCTCTGTGACCAGCACCGCCACAGCACCTAGTGAACTGTGGAGACACACTTCCCTAGAGTTTATCCGGGAGAGGCTGAGGAACAAAGAGGATATTTTTTGTAATCTTTTATTTTCTTTCCCCCCACAGACGGTGCCAGACATTTACTACTGACCATCATACATACATTGTCTTCTGTCCTCCATGGACAGGTGAGAGAGCTGTCAAACATATAGTTCAGTGTTTTATTGAACAATCAACCACAGGAGGTGATTGTAGTGCTTTTAGAATGCTAACCTACCCTAACCTAACCTACCCTAACCTAACCTAACCTAACCTAACCTAACCTAACCTAACCTAACCCAACCTAACCTAACCTAACCTAACCTAACCTAACCTAACCTAACCTACCCTAACCTAACCTAACCTAACCTAACCTAACCTAACCTAACCTAACCTAACCTACCCTAACCTAACCTAACCTAACCTAACCTACAGACATAAACACACAGATTTACGTGTCCTGCGTAACATAGAGGCATGGTTGGGCAGCTGCTCGCAGGAGCGCGCGCACGCCCGCTCAGGTGGCGGGTGACTGAGGTGTGTTGACCTAGACATGTGCCCACGGGAGCTGTCAACACGTCAACACACCTGACAATGACACCATGACATGTTGACCGACCAACGTCGCCATATTTACTGGAAGGGGAAGGGAACTATTAGGGGGAAAGCACCAAGCCATTACGACAGTACAGCATATAGAAGGGGTCAGGATAAGGATTTGGGATGGGACGGGGGAAAGGAATAGTGCCCAACCACTTGGACGGTCGGGGATTGAACGCCGACCTGCATGAAGCGAGACAAGATCATGTAGGCTGTTTCTATATTATCAGTATTAATTATGCTAAGATGAGAGACATAGGGAGGAGTGAGAGAGACATGAGAGACACAAGCAGGAGTGAGAGAGACATGAGAGACACAGGGAGGAGTGAGAGAGACATGAGACACAGGGATTAGTGAGAGAGACATGAGACACACAGGGAGGAGTGAGAGAGACATGAGACACAGGGATTAGTGAGAGTGACATGAGAGACACAGGGAGGAGTGAGAGAGACATGAGACACACGGGGAGGAGTGAGAGAGACATGAGACACACACAGGGAGGAGTGAGAGAGACATGAGACACAGGGATTAGTGAGAGAGACATGAGAGTCACAGGGAGGAGTGAGAGAGACATGAGAGACACAGGGAGGAGTGAGAGAGACATGAGACACACAGGGAGGAGTGAGAGAGACATGAGACACACAGGGAGGAGTGAGAGAGACATGAGACACACAGGGAAGAGTGAGAGAGACATGAGAGACACAGGGAGGAGTGAGAGAGACATGAGAGACACAGGGAGGAGTGAGAGAGACATGAGACACACAGGGAGGAGTGAGAGAGACATGAGACACAGGGATTAGTGAGAGAGACATGAGACACACAGGGAGGAGTGAGAGAGACATGAGACACACAGGGAAGAGTGAGAGAGACATGAGACACACAGGGAGGAGTGAGAGAGACATGAGACACACAGAGAGGAGTGAGAGAGACATGAGACACACAGGGAGGAGTGAGAGAGACATAAGAGACACAGGGAGGAGTGAGAGAGACATGAGTCACACAGGGAGGAGTGAGAGAGACATGAGAGACACAGGGAGGAGTGAGAGAGACACAGGGAGGAGTGAGAGAGACATGAGAGACACAGGGAGGAGTGAGAGAGACACAGGGAGGAGTGAGAGAGACACATGAGAGACACAGGGAGGAGTGAGAGACACATGAGAGACACAGGGAGGAGTGAGAGAGACATGAGACACACAGGGAGGAGTGAGAGAGACATGAGACACACAGGGAGGAGTGAGAGAGACACAGGGAGGAGTGAGAGAGACACAGGGAGGAGTGAGAGAGACATGAGAGACACAGGGAGGAGTGAGAGAGACATCAGACACACAGGGAGGAGTGAGAGAGACATGAGAGACACAGGGAGGAGTGAGAGAGACACATGAGAGACACAGGGAGGAGTGAGAGAGACATGAGACACACAGGGAGGAGTGAGAGAGACATGAGACACACAGGGAGGAGTGAGAGAGACACAGGGAGGAGTGAGAGAGACATGAGAGACACAGGGAGGAGTGAGAGAGACATGAGAGACACAGGGAGGAGTGAGAGAGACATGAGAGACACAGGGAGGAGTGAGAGAGACATGAGAGACACAGGGAGGAGTGAGAGAGACATGAGAGACACAGGGAGGAGTGAGAGAGACATGAGAGACACAGGGAGGAGTGAGAGAGACATGAGAGACACAGGGAGGAGTGAGAGAGACATGAGAGACACAGGGAGGAGTGAGAGAGACATGAGAGACACAGGGAGGAGTGAGAGAGACACAGGGAGGAATGAGAGACACATGAGACACAGGGAGAAGTGAGAGAGACATGAGACACACAGGGAGGAGTGAGAGAGACACATGAGACACACAGGGAGGAGTGAGAGACACATGAGACACACAGGGAGGAGTGAGAGAAACACGAGACACACAGGGAGGAGTGAGAGAGACACATGAGAGACACATGAGAGACACAGGGAGGAGTGAAAGAGACACATGAGAGACACAGGGAGGAGTGAGAGAGACATGAGACACACAGGGAGGAGTGAGAGAGACACATGAGAGACACAGGGAGGAGTGAGAGACACATGAGACACACAGGGAGGAGTGAGAGACACATGAGACACACAGGGAGGAGTGAGAGACACATGAGACACACAGGGAGGAATGAGAGACACACGAGATACACAGGGAGGAGTGAGAGAGACACATGAGAGACACAGGGAGGAGTGAGAGACACATGAGAGACACAGGGAGGAGTGAGAGAGACACATGAGAGACACAGGGAGGAATGAGAGAGACATGAGACACACAGGGAGGAGTGAGAGAGACATGAGAGACACAGGGAGGAGTGAGAGAGACATGAGACACCCAGGGAGGAGTGAGAGAGACATGAGAGACACAGGGAGGAGTGAGAGAGACATGAGAGACACATGGAGGAGTGAGAGAGACATGAGAGACACAGGGAGGAGTGAGAGAGACAGAGAGACACAGGGAGGAATGAGAGACACATGAGACACAGGGAGAAGTGAGAGAGACATGAGACACACAGGGAGGAGTGAGAGAGACACATGAGACACACAGGGAGGAGTGAGAGACACATGAGACACACAGGGAGGAGTGAGAGGGACATGAGAGACACAGAGAGGAGTGAGAGAGACATGAGAGACACAGGGAGGAGTGAGAGAGACACAAGGAGGAGTGAGAGAGACATGAGAGACACAGGTAGGAGTGAGAGAGACATGAGACACACAGGGAGGGGTGAGAGAGACATGAGACACACAGGGAGGAGTGAGAGAGAAATGAGAGACACAGGGAGGAGTGAGAGAGACAGAGAGACACAGGGAGGAGTGAGAGAGACACATGGAGGCGTGAGAGAGACAGAGAGACACAGGGAGGAGTGAGAGAGACACATGAGAGACACAGGGAGGAGTGAGAGAGACAGAGAGACACAGGGAGGAGTGAGAGAGACACATGAGAGACACAGGGAGGAGTGAGAGAGACAGAGAGACACAGGGAGGAGTGAGAGAGACATGAGAGACACAGGGAGGAGTGAGAGAGACATGAGAGACACAGGGAGGAGTGAGAGAGACATGAGAGACACAGGGAGGAGTGAGAGAGACATGAGAGACACAGGGAGGAGTGAGAGAGACATGAGAGACACAGGGAGGAGTGAGAGAGACATGAGAGACACAGGGAGGAGTGAGAGAGACATGAGAGACACAGGGAGGAGTGAGAGAGACATGTGAGACACAGGGAGGAGTGAGAGAGACACAGGGAGGAATGAGAGACACATGAGACACAGGGAGAAGTGAGAGAGACATGAGACACACAGGGAGGAGTGAGAGAGACACATGAGACACACAGGGAGGAGTGAGAGACACATGAGACACACAGGGAGGAGTGAGAGAAACACGAGACACACAGGGAGGAGTGAGAGAGACACATGAGAGACACATGAGAGACACAGGGAGGAGTGAAAGAGACACATGAGAGACACAGGGAGGAGTGAGAGAGACATGAGACACACAGGGAGGAGTGAGAGAGACACATGAGAGACACAGGGAGGAGTGAGAGACACATGAGACACACAGGGAGGAGTGAGAGACACATGAGGCACACAGGGAGGAGTGAGAGACACATGAGACACACAGGGAGGAATGAGAGACACACGAGATACACAGGGAGGAGTGAGAGAGACACATGAGAGACACAGGGAGGAGTGAGAGACACAGGGAGGAGTGAGAGAGACACGTGAGAGACACAGGGAGGAATGAGAGAGACATGAGACACACAGGGAGGAGTGAGAGAGACATGAGAGACACAGGGAGGAGTGAGAGAGACATGAGACACCCAGGGAGGAGTGAGAGAGACATGAGAGACACAGGGAGGAGTGAGAGAGACATGAGAGACACATGGAGGAGTTAGAGAGACATGAGAGACACAGGGAGGAGTGAGAGAGACAGAGAGACACAGGGAGGAATGAGAGACACATGAGACACAGGGAGAAGTGAGAGAGACATGAGACACACAGGGAGGAGTGAGAGAGACACATGAGACACACAGGGAGGAGTGAGAGACACATGAGACACACAGGGAGGAGTGAGAGGGACATGAGAGACACAGGGAGGAGTGAGAGAGACATGAGAGACACAGGGAGGAGTGAGAGAGACACAAGGAGGAGTGAGAGAGACATGAGAGACACAGGTAGGAGTGAGAGAGACATGAGACACACAGGGAGGGGTGAGAGAGACATGAGACACACAGGGAGGAGTGAGAGAGAAATGAGAGACACAGGGAGGAGTGAGAGAGACAGAGAGACACAGGGAGGAGTGAGAGAGACACATGGAGGCGTGAGAGAGACAGAGAGACACAGGGAGGAGTGAGAGAGACACATGAGAGACACAGGGAGGAGTGAGAGAGACAGAGAGACACAGGGAGGAGTGAGAGAGACACATGAGAGACACAGGGAGGAGTGAGAGAGACAGAGAGACACAGGGAGGAGTGAGAGAGACATGAGAGACACAGGGAGGAGTGAGAGAGACATGAGAGACACAGGGAGGAGTGAGAGAGACATGAGAGACACAGGGAGGAGTGAGAGAGACATGAGAGACACAGGGAGGAGTGAGAGAGACATGAGAGACACAGGGAGGAGTGAGAGACAGAGACACAGGGAGTGAATAGAGAGACACATGAGACACCAGGGAGAAGTGAGAGAGACATGAGACACACAGGGAGGAGTGAGAGAGACACATGAGACACACAGGAAGGAGTGAGAGACACATGAGACACACAGGGAGGAGTGAGAGAGACATGAGAGACACAGGGAGGAGTGAGAGAGACATGAGAGACACAGGGAGGAGTGAAAGAGACATGAGACACACAGGGAGGAGTGAGAGAAACACGAGACACACAGGGAGGAGTGAGAGAGACACATGAGAGACACATGAGAGACACAGGGAGGAGTGAAAGAGACACATGAGAGACACAGGGAGGAGTGAGAGAGACATGAGACACACAGGGAGGAGTGAGAGAGACACATGAGAGACACAGGGAGGAGTGAGAGACACATGAGACACACAGGAGGAGTGAGAGACACATGAGACACACAGGGAGGAGTGAGAGAGACACATGAGAGACACAGGGAGGAGTGAGAGACACATGAGAGACACAGGGAGGAGTGAGAGAGACACATGAGAGACACAGGGAGGAATGAGAGAGACATGAGACACACAGGGAGGAGTGAGAGAGACATGAGAGACACAGGAAGGAGTGAGAGAGACATGAGACACACAGGGAGGAGTGAGAGAGACATAAGAGACACAGGGAGGAGTGAAATAGACATGAGAGACACAGGGAGGAGTGAGAGAGACATGAGACACACAGGGAGGAGTGAGAGAGACATGAGAGACACAGGGAGGAGTGAGAGAGACATGAGACACACAGGGAGGAGTGAGAGGGACATGAGAGACACAGGGAGGAGTGAGAGAGACATATGAGACACACAGGGAGGAGTGAGAGAGACATAAGCGACACAGGGAGGAGTGAGAGAGACATGAGAGACACAGGGAGGAGTGAGAGAGACATGAGACACACAGGGAGGAGTGAGAGAGACACATGAGAGACACAGGGAGGAGTGAGAGACACATGAGAGACACAGGGAGGAGTGAGAGAGACACATGAGAGACACAGGGAGGAGTGAAAGAGACACATGAGAGACACAGGGAGGAGTGAGAGAGACATGAGACACACAGGGAGGAGTGAGAGAGACACATGAGAGACACAGGGAGGAGTGAGAGACACATGAGACACACAGGGAGGAGTGAGAGACACATGAGACACACAGGGAGGAGTGAGAGAGACACATGAGAGACACAGGGAGGAGTGAGAGACACATGAGAGACACAGGGAGGAGTGAGAGAGACACATGAGAGACACAGGGAGGAATGAGAGAGACATGAGACACACAGGGAGGAGTGAGAGAGACATGAGAGACACAGGAAGGAGTGAGAGAGACATGAGACACACAGGGAGGAGTGAGAGAGACATAAGAGACACAGGGAGGAGTGAAATAGACATGAGAGACACAGGAGGAGTGAGAGAGACATGAGACACACAGGGAGGAGTGAGAGAGACATGAGAGACACAGGGAGGAGTGAGAGAGACATGAGACACACAGGGAGGAG
This sequence comes from Procambarus clarkii, assembly GCF_040958095.1. Taxonomy (NCBI): domain Eukaryota; kingdom Metazoa; phylum Arthropoda; class Malacostraca; order Decapoda; family Cambaridae; genus Procambarus; species Procambarus clarkii. Next base: position 27,713,904 of record NC_091162.1, read on the forward strand.
TGAGAGGGACATGAGAGACACAGGGAGGAGTGAGAGAGACATATGAGACACACAGGGAGGAGTGAGAGAGACATAAGCGACACAGGGAGGAGTGAGAGAGACATGAGAGACACAGGGAGGAAGTGAGAGAGACATGAGACACACAGGGAGGAGTGAGAGAGACACATGAGAGACACAGGGAGGAGTGAGAGACACATGAGACACACAGGGAGGAGTGAGAGAGACATATGAGAGACACAGGGAGGAGTGAGAGACACATGAGAGACACAGGGAGGAGTGAGAGACACATGAGAGACACAGGGAGGAGTGAGAGACACATGAGAGACACAGGGAGGAGTGAGAAAGACACATGAGAGACACAGGGAGGAGTGAGAGAGACATGAGACACACAGGGAGGAGTGAGAGAGACATGAGACACACAGGGAGGAGTGAGAGAGACATAAGAGACACAGGGAGGAGTGAGAGAGACAGAGAGACACCGGGAGAAGTGAGAGAGACATGAGATACACAGGGAGAAGTGAGGAGAGACATGAGAGACACAGGGAGGAGTGAGAGAGACATGAGACACACAGGGAGGAGTGAGAGAGACATGAGAGACACAGGGAGTAGTGAGAGAGACATATGAGACACACAGGGAGGAGTGAGAGAGACAGAGAGACACAGGGAGGAGTGAGAGAGACAGAGAGACACAGGGAGGAGTGAGAGAGACATGAGAGACACAGGGAGGAGTGAGAGAGATACATGAAAGACACAGGGAGGAGTGAGAGAGACAGAGAGACACAGGGAGGAGTGAGAGACACACATGAGAGACACAGGGAGGAGTGAGAGAGACAGAGAGACACAGGGAGGAGTGAAAGAGACATGAGACACACAGGGAGGAGTGAGAGAAACACGAGACACACAGGGAGGAGTGAGAGATACACATGAGAGACACATGAGAGACACAGGGAGGAGTGGGAGACACACGAGATACACAGGGAGGAGTGAGAGAGACACATGAGAGACACAGGGAGGAGTGAGAGACACATGAGAGACACAGGGAGGAGTGAGAGAGACACATGAGAGACACAGGGAGGAATGAGAGAGACATGAGACACACAGGGAGGAGTGAGAGAGACATGAGAGACACAGGGAGGAGTGAGAGAGACATGAGACACACAGGGAGGAGTGAGAGAGACATAAGAGACACAGGGAGGAGTGAAATAGACATGAGAGACACAGGGAGGAGTGAGAGAGACATGAGACACACAGGGAGGAGTGAGAGAGACATGATAGACACAGGGAGGAGTGAGAGAGACATGAGACACACAGGGAGGAGTGAGAGGGACATGAGAGACACAGGGAGGAGTGAGAGAGACATATGAGACACACAGGGAGGAGTGAGAGAGACATAAGAGACACAGGGAGGAGTGAGAGAGACATGAGAGACACAGGGAGGAGTGCGAGAGACATGAGACACACAGGGAGGAGTGAGAGAGACACATGAGAGACACAGGGAGGAGTGAGAGACACATGAGACACACAGGGAGGAGTGAGAGAGACATATGAGAGACACAGGGAGGAGTGAGAGACACAGGGAGGAGTGAGAGACATATGAGAGACACAGGGAGGAGTGAGAGAGACACATGAGAGACACAGGGAGGAGTGAGAGAGACATGAGACACACAGGGAGGAGTGAGAGAGACATGAGACACACAGGGAGGAGTGAGAGAGACATGAGACACACAGGGAGGAGTGAGAGAGACATAAGAGACACAGGGAGGAGTGAGAGAGACATGAGAGACACAGGGAGAAGTGAGAGAGACATGAGATACACAGGGAGAAGTGAGAGAGACATGAGAGGACACAGGGGAGGAGTGAGAGAGACATGAGACATACAGGGAGGAGTGAGAGAGACATGAGAGACACAGGGAGTAGTGAGAGAGACATATGAGACACACAGGGAGGAGTGAGAGAGACAGAGAGACACAGGGAGGAGGTGAGAGAGACAGAGAGACACACGGGAGGAGTGAGAGATACATGAGAGACACAGGGAGGAGTGAGAGAGACACATGAAAGACACAGGGAGGAGTGAGAGAGACAAGAGAGACACAGGGAGGAGTGAGAGAGACCACAGGGAGGAGTGAGAGAGACAGAGAGACACAGGGAGGAGTGAGAGAGACATGAGAGACACAGGGAGGAGTGAGAGAGACATGAGAGACACAGGGAGGAGTTGAGAGAGACATGAGAGACACAGGGAGGAGTGAGAGAGGCAGAGAGACACAGGGAGGAATGAGAGACACATGAGACACAGGGAGAAGTAAGAGACGACAGAGACACACAGGGAGGAGTGAGAGAGACACATGAGACACACAGGGAGGAGTGAGAGACACATGAGACACACAAGGAGGATGTGAGAGAGACATGAGAGACACAGGGAGGAGTGAGAGAGACATGAGAGACACAGGGAGGAGAGAAAGAGACATGAGGACACACAGGGAGGAGTGAGAGAAACACGAGGACACACAGGTAGGAGTGAGAGAGACACATGAGAGACACATGAGAGACCACAGGAGGAGTGAGAGACACATGAGAGACACAGGGAGGAGTGAGAGAGACACATGAGAGACACAGGGAGGAATGAGAGAGACATGAGCACACAGGGAGGAGTGAGAGAGGACATGAGAGACACAGGAAGGAGTGAGAGAGACATGAGACACACAGGGAGGAGTGAGAGAGACATAAGAGACACAGGGAGGAGTGAAATGAGACATGAGAGACACAGGGAGGAGTGAGAGAGACATGAGACACACAGGGAGGAGTGAGAGAGACTGAGAGACACAGGGAGGAGTGAGAGAGACATGAGACACACAGGGAGGAGTGAGAGGGACATGAGAGACACAGGGAGGAGTGGAGAGAGACATATGAGACACACAGGGAGGAGTGAGAGAGACATAAGCGACACAGGGAGGAGTGAGAGACACATGAGAGACACAGGGAGGAGTGAGAGAGACACATGAGAGACACAGGGAGGAAGTGAGAGAGACATGAGGACACACAGGGAGGAGTGAGAGAGACATGAGAGACACAGGAAGGAGTGAGAGAGACATGAGACACACAGGGCGGAGTGAGAGAGACAGAAGAGACACAGGGAGGAGTGAAATAGACATGAGAGACACAGGGAGGAGTGAGAGAGACATGAGACACACAGGGAGGAGTGAGAGAGACTATGAGAACACAGGGTAGGAGTGAGAGAGACATGAGAGCACACAGGGAGGAGTGAGGAGGGACATGAGAGACACAGGGAGGAGTGAGAGAGACATATGAGGACACACAGTGAGGAGTGAGAGAGACATGAAGAGACACAAGGGAGGAGTGAGAGAGACATGAGAGACACAGGGAGGAGTGAGAGAGACATGAGACACACAGGGAGGAGTGAGAGAGACACATGAGAGACACAGGGAGGAGTGAGAGACACATGAGACACACAGGGAGGAGTGAGAGAGACATAGAGATACACAGGGAGGAGTGAGAGACACATGAGAGACACAGGGAGGAGTGAGAGACACATGAGACACACAGGGAGGAGTGAGAGACCATGAAACACAGGGAGGAGTGAGAGACACATGAGACACACAGGAGGAGTGAGAGAGACACATGAGAGACACAGGGAGGAGTGAGAGAGACAACATGAGAGAACACAGGGAGGAGTGATAGAGACAATGAGAGACACAGGGAGGAGTGAGAGAGACAATGAGAGACACAGGGAGGAATTGAGAGGAGACATGAGACACACAGGGAGGAGTGAGAGAGGACATGAGGACACAAGGGAGGAGTGAAGAGACATGAGACACACAGGGAGGAGTGAGAGAGACATAGAGAGACACAGGGAGGAGTGAGTGAATAGGACATGAGAGACACAGGGAGGAGTGAGAGAGACATGAGAGACACAGGGGGAGTGAGAGAGACAGTGAGACACACAGGGAGATGAGAGGGACATGAGAGACACAGGGAGGAGTGAGAGAGACATGAGACACACAGGGAGGAGTGAAGGGACATAGAGACACAGTGAGGAGTGAGAGAGGACATGAGAGACAACAGGGAGGAGTGAGAGAGACATAGAGACACAGGGAGGAGTGAGAGAGACACATAGAGAGACACAGGGAGGAGTGAGAGAGACATGAGACACACAGGGAGGTAGTGAGAGAGACACATGAGAGACACAGGGGAGTGAGAGAGACACATGAGAGACACAGGGAGGAGTGAGAGAGACACATGAGAGACACAGGGAGGAGTGAGAGAGACATGAGAGGACGACAGGGAGGAGTGAGAGAGACAATGAGAGACACAGGGACGGAGTGAGAGAGACATGAGACACACAGGGAGGAGTGAGAGAGACATGAGACACACAGGGAGGAGTGAGAGAGACATAGAGACACAGGGAGGAGTGAGAGAGACATGAGACACACAGGGAGGAGTGAGAGAGACATAAGAGACACAGGGAGGAGTGAGAGGAGACATGAGAGACACAGGGAGGAAGTGAGAGAGACATGAGACACACAGGGAGGAAGTGAGAGAGACATGAGAGACACAGGGAGGAGTGAGAGAGACATGAGACACAGGGAGGAGTGAGAGGACATGAGAGACACAGGGAGGAGTGAGAGAGACATATGAGAACACAGGGAGGAGTGAGAGAGACATAAGAGACACAGGGAGGAGTGAGAGAGACATGAGAGACACAGGGAGGAGTGAGAGAGACATGAGACACAGGGAGGAGTGAGAGAGACATGAGAGACACAGGGAGGAGTGAGAGACACATGAGACACAGGGAGGAGTGAGAGAGACATGAGACACAGGGAGGAGTGAGAGACACAGGGAGGAGTGAGAGAGACAATGAGACACAGGGAGGAGTGAGAGAGACACATGAGAGACACAGGGAGGAGTGAGAGAGACATGAGACACAGGGAGGAGTGAGAGAGACATGAGACACACAGGGAGGAGTGAGAGAGACATGAGACACACAGGGAGGAGTGAGAGAGACATGAGACACAGGGAGGAGTGAGAGAGACATGAGAGACACAGGGAGGAGTGAGAGAGACATGAGAACACAGGGAGGAGTGAGAGAGACATGAGAGACACAGGGAGGAGTGAGAGAGACATGAGACACAGGGAGGAGTGAGAGAGACATGAGAGACACAGGGAGGAGTGAGAGAGACATAGAGACACAGGGAGGAGTGAGAGAGACAGAGAGACACAGGGAGGAGTGAGAGAGACAGAGAGACACAGGGAGGAGTGAGAGAGACATGAGAGACACAGGGAGGAGTGAGGAGACACATGAGAGACACAGGGAGGAGTGAGAGAGACAGAGAGACACAGGGGAGTGAGAGAGAGACACAGGGAGGAGTGAGAGAGACATGAGAGACACAGGGAGGAGTGAGAGAGACATGAGAGACACAGGGAGGAGTGAGAGAGACATGAGAGACACAGGGAGGAGTGAGAGAGACATGAGAGACACAGGGAGGAGTGAGAGAGCAGAGAGACACAGGGAGGATGAGAGACACATGAGACACAGGGAGGAGTGAGAGAGACATGAGACACACAGGGAGGAGTGAGAGAGACACATGAGACACACAGGGAGGAGTGAGAGACACATGAGACACACAGGGAGGAGTGAGAGAGACATGAGAGACACAGGGAGGAGTGAGAGAGACATGAGAGACACAGGGAGGAGAGAGAGACATGAGACACACAGGGAGGAGTGAGAGACACGAGACACACAGGGAGGAGTGAGAGAGACACATGAGAGACACATGAGAGACACAGGGAGGAGTGAGAGACACATGAGAGACACAGGGAGGAGTGAGAGAGACATGAGACACACAGGGAGGAGTGAGAGAGACACATGAGAGACACAGGGAGGAGTGAGAGACACATGAGACACACAGGGAGGAGTGAGAGACACATGAGACACACAGGGAGGAGTGAGAGACACATGAGACACACAGGGAGGAGTGAGAGACACATGAGAACACAGGAGGAGTGAGAGAGACATGAGAGACACAGGGAGGAGTGAGAGACACATGAGAGACACAGGGAGGAGTGAGAGAGACACATGAGAGACACAGGGAGGAGTGAGAGAGACATGAGACACACAGGGAGGAGTGAGAGAGACATGAGAGACACAGGGAGGAGTGAGAGAGACATGAGACACACAGGGAGGAGTGAGAGAGACATAGAGACACAGGGAGGAGTGAGATAGACATGAGAGACACAGGGAGGAGTGAGAGAGACATGAGACACACAGGGAGGAGTGAGAGAGACATGAGAGACACAGGGAGGAGTGAGAGAGACATGAGACACAGGAGGAGTGAGAGAACATGAGAGACACAGGGAGGAGTGAGAGGACATGAGACACACAGGGAGGAGTGAGAGAGACATAAGAGACACAGGGAGGAGTGAGAGAGACATGAGAGACACAGGGAGGAGTGAGAGAGACATGAGACACACAGGGAGGAGTGAGAGAGACATGAGAGACACAGGAGGAGTGAGAGAGACATGAGACACACAGGGAGGAGTGAGAGAGACAGAGACACACAGGGAGGAGTGAGAGAGACACATGAGAGACACAGGGAGGAGTGAAAGAGACACATGAGAGACACATAGGGGAGGAGTGAGAGAGACATGAGACACACAGGGAGGAGTGAGAGAACACATGAGAGACACAGGGAGGAGAGAGGACACATGAGACACACAGGGAGGAGTGAGAGACACATGAGACACACAGGGAGGAGTGAGAGACACATGAGACACACAGGGAGGAGTGAGAGACACACGAGATACACAGGGAGGAGTGAGAGAGACACATGAGAACACAGGGAGGAGTGAGAGACACATGAGAGACACAGGGAGGAGTGAGAGAGACACATGAGAGACACAGGGAGGAATGAGAGAGACATGAGACACACAGGGAGGAGTGAGAGAGACATGAGAGACACAGGGAGGAGTGAGAGAGACATGAGACACACAGGAGGAGTGAGAGAGACATAGAGACACAGGGAGGAGTGAATAGACATGAGAGACACAGGGAGGAGTGAGAGAGACATGAGGACACACAGGGAGGAGTGAGAGAGACATGAGAGACACAGGGAGGAGTGAGAGGAGACATGAGACACACAGGGAGGAGTGAGAGGGGACATGAGAGACACAGGAGGAGTGAGAGAGACATATGAGACACACAGGGAGGAGGTGAGAGAGGACATAAAGACACAGGGAGGAGTGAGAGAGACATGAGAGACAAGGGAGGAGTGAGAGAGAAGCATGAGAACACACAGGGAGGGAGTGAGAGAGACACATGAGAGACCACAGGGAGGAGTGAGGAAGAACACATGAGACACACAGGGAGGAGTGAGAGAGGACACATGAGAGACACAGGGAGGAGTGAGAGACACATGAGAGACACAGGGGAGGAAGTGAGAGAGACACATGAGGAGACACAGGGGAGGGTGAGGAGAGACATGAGACACACAGGGAGGAGTGAGAGAGGACATGAGAGACACAGGGAGGAATGAGAGAGACATGAGACACACCAGGGAGGAGCTGAGAGAGGACATGAGACACACAGGTAGAGTTGAGAGAGACATAGAGACACAGGGAGGAGTGAGAGAGCCTGAGAGACACAGGGAGGAGTGAGAGAGACATGAGACACACAGGGAGGAGTGAGAGGAGACAGTAGAATGAGACACCGGGAGGAGTGAGAGAGACACCTATGAGACACACAGGGAGGAGTGAGAGAGCATGAAGACACACAGGGGAGGAGTGAGAGAGACATGAGAGGACAGCAGGGAGGAGCTGAGAGAGAACATGAGACACACAGGGAGGTCAGAGTGAGAGAGACATGAGCAGACACAGGGATGGAGTGACAGAGAGACATGAGAACACAACAGGGAGGAGTGAGAGAGACATAAGAGACACATGGAGAGTTGAGAGAGACAGAGAGACACAGGGACGGAGTGAGAGAGACACATGGAGGGCGTGAGAGAGACAGAGAGACACAAGGGAGGAGTGAGAGAGACACATGAGAGACACAGGGAGGAGTGAGAGGAGACACAGGATGGAGACACAGGGAGGAGTGAGAGAGGACGATGAGAGACACAGGGAGGAGTCGAGAGAGACATAAGAGACACAGGGACGGAGTGGAAATAGACATGAGAGACACAGGGAGGGATTAGGAGAGACATGAGACAGACACAGGGAGGAGTGAGAGAGACATGAGAGACACAGGGAGGAGTGAGAGAGACATGAGACACACAGGGAGGAGGTGAGAGGGACTGGAAGACACAGGGAGGAGTGAGAGAGACATATGAAGCACACAGGGAGGAGTGAGAGGAGCAGACGAGAACACAGGAGGGATGAGAGAGAACATGAGAGACACAGGGAGAGTGAGAGAGACATGAAGACACACAGGGAGGAGTGAGAGAGACACATGAGAGACTAAAAACAGGGAGGAAGTGAGAGACACAGGAGACACACAGGGAGGAGTGAGAGAGGACACATGAGAGACACAGGGAAGAGTGAGAGACACACTGAGACAGACACGGGATGAGTGAGAGAGACAATAGAGACACAGGGAGGAGTAAGAGACAGAGACACCAAGGGAGAGAGTGAGAGCACAGGAGAGGACACGGAGAGATGACAGAGACATGAGACACCAGGGAGGAGTGAGAGAGACACTGAGAACACAGGGAGGAGTGAGAGAGACATAAGAGAGACACAGGAGGAGTGAGAGAGACATGAGAGACACAGGGAGGAGTGAGAGCATGAGACACACATGGAGGGAGTGAGAGAGACATGAGAGACACAGGGAGGAGTGAGAGAGACACATGAGAGACACAGGGAGGAGTGAGAGAGACACATGAGAGACACAGGGAGGAGTGAGAGAGACATGAGAGACACAGGGAGGAGTGAGAGAGACATGAGAGACACAGGGAGGAGTGAGAGAGACATGAGAGACACAGGGAGGAGTGAGAGAGACATGAGAGACACAGGGAGGAGTGAGAGAGACATGAGAGACACAGGGAGGAGTGAGAGAGACATGAGAGACACAGGGAGGAGTGAGAGAGACAGAGAGACACAGGGAGAGGAATGAGAGACACATGAGACACAGGGAGAAGTAAGAGAGACATGAGACACACAGGGAGGAGTGAGAGAGACACATGAGACACACAGGGAGGAGTGAGAGACACATGAGACACACAGGGAGGAGTGAGAGAGACATGAGAGACACAGGGAGGAGTGAGAGAGACATGAGAGACACAGGGAGGAGTGAAGAGAGACATGAGACACACAGGGAGGAGTGAGAGAAGACACGAGACACACAGGGTGGAGTGAGAGAGACACATGAGAGACACATGAGAGAACAGGAGTGAGTGAAAGAAGACACAGTGGTATGAGAGACACAGGGAGGAGTGAGAGAGACATGAGACACACAGGGAGGAGTGAGAGAGACACATGAGAGACCACAGGGTAGGAGTGAAAGAGACACTGAGACACACAGGGAGGATGTGAGAGTACACATGAGACACACAGGGAGGAGGTGAGAGACACATGAGGACACAACTCAGGGAGGAGTGAGAGACACATGAGACACACAGGGAGGAGTGAGAGAGACACACGAGATACACAGGGAGGAGTGAGAGAGACACATGAGAGACACAGGGAGGAGTGGAGAGAGACACAGGAGGAATGAGAGAGACCTGAGACACACCAGGGAGGAGTGAGAGAGACATGAGAGACACAGGGAGGAGAGAGAGAGACATGAGACACACAGGGAGGATGTGAGAGAGACATAAGAGACACAGGGAGGAGTGAGATAGACATGAGAGACACAGGGAGGAGTGAGAGAGACATGAGACACACAGGGAGGAGTGAGAGAGACATGAGAGACACAGGGAGGAGTGAGAGAGACATGAGACACACAGGGAGGAGTGAGAGGGACATGAGAGACACAGGGAGGAGTGAGAGAGACATATGAGACACACAGGGAGGAGTGAGAGAGACATAAGAGACACAGGGAGGAGTGAGAGAGACATGAGAGACACAGGGAGGAGTGAGAGAGACATGAGACACACAGGGAGGAGTGAGAGAGACACATGAGAGACACAGGGAGGAGTGAGAGACACATGAGACACACAGGGAGGAGTGAGAGACACATGAGACACACAGGGAAGAGTGAGAGACACACGAGACACACAGGGAGGAGTGAGAGAGACACATGAGAGACACAGGGAGGAGTGAGAGAGACACATGAGAGACACAGGGAGGAGTGAGAGAGACACAAGAGAGACACAGGGAGGAGTGAGAGAGACACATGAGACACACAGGGGGAGTGAGAGAGACATAAGAGACACAGGGAGGAGTGAGAGAGACATGAGAGACACAGGGAGGAGTGAGAGAGACATGAGACACACAGGGAGGAGTGAGAGAGACATGAGAGACACAGGGAGGAGTGAGAGAGACATGTGACACACAGGGAGGAGTGAGAGAGACATAAGAGACACAGGGAGGAGTGAGAGAGACATGAGAGACACAGGTAGGAGTGAGAGAGACATGAGACACCCAGGGAGGAGTGAGAGAGACATGAGACACACAGGGAGGAGTGAGAGAGACATGAGAGACACAGGGAGGAGTGAGAGAGACATGAGACACACAGGGAGGAGTGAGAGAGACATAAGAGACACAGGGAGGAGTGAGAGAGACATGAGAGACACAGGTAGGAGTGAGAGAGACATGAGACACCCAGGGAGGAGTGAGAGAGACATGAGAGACACAGGGAGGAGTGAGAGAGACATGAGACACACAGGGAGGAGTGAGAGAGGCAGAGAGACACAGGGAGGAATGAGAGACACATGAGACACAGGGAGAAGTAAGAGAGACATGAGACACACAGGGAGGAGTGAGAGAGACACATGAGACACACAGGGAGGAGTGAGAGACACATGAGACACACAGGGAGGAGTGAGAGAGACATGAGAGACACAGGGAGGAGTGAGAGAGACATGAGAGACACAGGGAGGAGAGAAAGAGACATGAGACACACAGGGAGGAGTGAGAGAAACACGAGACACACAGGGAGGAGTGAGAGAGACACATGAGAGACACATGAGAGACACAGGGAGGAGTGAGAGACACATGAGAGACACAGGGAGGAGTGAGAGAGACACATGAGAGACACAGGGAGGAATGAGAGAGACATGAGACACACAGGGAGGAGTGAGAGAGACATGAGAGACACAGGAAGGAGTGAGAGAGACATGAGACACACAGGGAGGAGTGAGAGAGACATAAGAGACACAGGGAGGAGTGAAATAGACATGAGAGACACAGGGAGGAGTGAGAGAGACATGAGACACACAGGGAGGAGTGAGAGAGACATGAGAGACACAGGGAGGAGTGAGAGAGACATGAGACACACAGGGAGGAGTGAGAGGGACATGAGAGACACAGGGAGGAGTGAGAGAGACATATGAGACACACAGGGAGGAGTGAGAGAGACATAAGCGACACAGGGAGGAGTGAGAGACACATGAGAGACACAGGGAGGAGTGAGAGAGACACATGAGAGACACAGGGAGGAATGAGAGAGACATGAGACACACAGGGAGGAGTGAGAGAGACATGAGAGACACAGGAAGGAGTGAGAGAGACATGAGACACACAGGGAGGAGTGAGAGAGACATAAGAGACACAGGGAGGAGTGAAATAGACATGAGAGACACAGGGAGGAGTGAGAGAGACATGAGACACACAGGGAGGAGTGAGAGAGACATGAGAGACACAGGGAGGAGTGAGAGAGACATGAGACACACAGGGAGGAGTGAGAGGGACATGAGAGACACAGGGAGGAGTGAGAGAGACATATGAGACACACAGGGAGGAGTGAGAGAGACATAAGCGACACAGGGAGGAGTGAGAGAGACATGAGAGACACAGGGAGGAGTGAGAGAGACATGAGACACACAGGGAGGAGTGAGAGAGACACATGAGAGACACAGGGAGGAGTGAGAGACACATGAGACACACAGGGAGGAGTGAGAGAGACATATGAGAGACACAGGGAGGAGTGAGAGACACATGAGAGACACAGGGAGGAGTGAGAGACACATGAGAGACACAGGGAGGAGTGAGAGACACATGAGAGACACAGGGAGGAGTGAGAAAGACACATGAGAGACACAGGGAGGAGTGAGAGAGACATGAGACACACAGGGAGGAGTGAGAGAGACATGAGACACACAGGGAGGAGTGAGAGAGACATAAGAGACACAGGGAGGAGTGAGAGAGACATGAGAGACACCGGGAGAAGTGAGAGAGACATGAGATACACAGGGAGAAGTGAGAGAGACATGAGAGACACAGGGAGGAGTGAGAGAGACATGAGACACACAGGGAGGAGTGAGAGAGACATGAGAGACACAGGGAGTAGTGAGAGAGACATATGAGACACACAGGGAGGAGTGAGAGAGACAGAGAGACACAGGGAGGAGTGAGAGAGACAGAGAGACACAGGGAGGAGTGAGAAGAGACATGAGAGACACAGGGAGGAGTGAGAGAGATACATGAAAGACACAGGGAGGAGTGAGAGAGACAGAGAGACACAGGGAGGAGTGAGAGACACACATGAGAGACACAGGGAGGAGTGAGAGAGACAGAGAGACACAGGGAGGAGTGAAAGAGACATGAGACACACAGGGAGGAGTGAGAGAAACACGAGACACACAGGGAGGAGTGAGAGATACACATGAGAGACACATGAGAGACACAGGGAGGAGTGGGAGACACACGAGATACACAGGGAGGAGTGAGAGAGACACATGAGAGACACAGGGAGGAGTGAGAGACACATGAGAGACACAGGGAGGAGTGAGAGAGACACATGAGAGACACAGGGAGGAATGAGAGAGACATGAGACACACAGGGAGGAGTGAGAGAGACATGAGACACAGGGAGGAGTGAGAGAGACATGAGACACACAGGGAGGAGTGAGAGAGACATAAGAGACACAGGGAGGAGTGAAATAGACATGAGAGACACAGGGAGGAGTGAGAGAGACATGAGACACACAGGGAGGAGTGAGAGAGACATGATAGACACAGGGAGGAGTGAGAGAGACATGAGACACACAGGGAGGAGTGAGAGGGACATGAGAGACACAGGGAGGAGTGAGAGAGACATATGAGACACACAGGGAGGAGTGAGAGAGACATAAGAGACACAGGGAGGAGTGAGAGAGACATGAGAGACACAGGGAGGAGTGCGAGAGACATGAGACACACAGGGAGGAGTGAGAGAGACACATGAGAGACACAGGGAGGAGTGAGAGACACATGAGACACACAGGGAGGAGTGAGAGAGACATATGAGAGACACAGGGAGGAGTGAGAGACACAGGGAGGAGTGAGAGACATATGAGAGACACAGGGAGGAGTGAGAGAGACACATGAGAGACACAGGGAGGAGTGAGAGAGACATGAGACACACAGGGAGGAGTGAGAGAGACATGAGACACACAGGGAGGAGTGAGAGAGACATGAGACACACAGGGAGGAGTGAGAGAGACATAAGAGACACAGGGAGGAGTGAGAGAGACATGAGAGACACAGGGAGAAGTGAGAGAGACATGAGATACACAGGGAGAAGTGAGAGAGACATGAGAGACACAGGGAGGAGTGAGAGAGACATGAGACATACAGGGAGGAGTGAGAGAGACATGAGAGACACAGGGAGTAGTGAGAGAGACATATGAGACACACAGGGAGGAGTGAGAGAGACAGAGAGACACAGGGAGGAGTGAGAGAGACAGAGAGACACAGGGAGGAGTGAGAGAGACATGAGAGACACAGGGAGGAGTGAGAGAGACACATGAAAGACACAGGGAGGAGTGAGAGAGACAGAGAGACACAGGGAGGAGTGAGAGAGACACAGGGAGGAGTGAGAGAGACAGAGAGACACAGGGAGGAGTGAGAGAGACATGAGAGACACAGGGAGGAGTGAGAGAGACATGAGAGACACAGGGAGGAGTGAGAGAGACATGAGAGACACAGGGAGGAGTGAGAGAGGCAGAGAGACACAGGGAGGAATGAGAGACACATGAGACACAGGGAGAAGTAAGAGAGACATGAGACACACAGGGAGGAGTGAGAGAGACACATGAGACACACAGGGAGGAGTGAGAGACACATGAGACACACAGGGAGGAGTGAGAGAGACATGAGAGACACAGGGAGGAGTGAGAGAGACATGAGAGACACAGGGAGGAGAGAAAGAGACATGAGACACACAGGGAGGAGTGAGAGAAACACGAGACACACAGGGAGGAGTGAGAGAGACACATGAGAGACACATGAGAGACACAGGGAGGAGTGAAAGAGACACATGAGAGACACAGGGAGGAGTGAGAGAGACATGAGACACACAGGGAGGAGAGAGAGAGACACATGAGAGACACAGAAAGGAGTGAGAGACACATGAGACACACAGGGAGGAGTCAGAGACACATGAGACACACAGGGAGGAGTGAGAGACACATGAGACACACAGGGAGGAGTGAGAGACACACGAGATACACAGTGAGGAGTGAGAGAGACACATGAGAGACACAGGGAGGAGTGAGAGACACATGAGAGACACAAAGAGGAGTGAGAGAGACACATGAGAGACACAGGGAGGAATGAGAGAGACATGAGACACACAGGGAGGAGTGAGAGAGACATGAGAGACACAGGGAGGAGTGAGAGAGACATGAGACACACAGGGAGGAGTGAGAGAGACATAAGAGACACAGGGAGGAGTGAGATAGACATGAGAGACACAGGGAGGAGTGAGAGAGACATGAGACACACAGGGAGGAGTGAGAGAGACATGAGAGACACAGGGAGGAGTGAGAGAGACATGAGACACACAGGGAGGAGTGAGAGGAACATGAGAGACACAGGGAGGAGTGAGAGAGACATATGAGACACACAGGGAGGAGTGAGAGAGACATAAGAGACACAGGGAGGAGTGAGAGAGACATGAGAGACACAGGGAGGAGTGAGAGAGACATGAGACACACAGGGAGGAGTGAGAGAGACATGAGAGACACAAGGAGGAGTGAAAGAGACATGAGACACACAGGGAGGAGTGAGAGAAACACGAGACACACAGGGAGGAGTGAGAGAGACACATGAGAGACACAGGGAGGAGTGAAAGAGACACATGAGAGACACATAGGGAGGAGTGAGAGAGACATGAGACACACAGGGAGGAGTGAGAGAGACACATGAGAGACACAGGGAGGAGTGAGAGACACATGAGACACACAGGGAGGAGTGAGAGACACATGAGACACACAGGGAGGAGTGAGAGACACATGAGACACACAGGGAGGAGTGAGAGACACACGAGATACACAGGGAGGAGTGAGAGAGACACATGAGAGACACAGGGAGGAGTGAGAGACACATGAGAGACACAGGGAGGAGTGAGAGAGACACATGAGAGACACAGGGAGGAATGAGAGAGACATGAGACACACAGGGAGGAGTGAGAGAGACATGAGAGACACAGGGAGGAGTGAGAGAGACATGAGACACACAGGGAGGAGTGAGAGAGACATAAGAGACACAGGGAGGAGTGAAATAGACATGAGAGACACAGGGAGGAGTGAGAGAGACATGAGACACACAGGGAGGAGTGAGAGAGACATGAGAGACACAGGGAGGAGTGAGAGAGACATGAGACACACAGGGAGGAGTGAGAGGGACATGAGAGACACAGGGAGGAGTGAGAGAGACATATGAGACACACAGGGAGGAGTGAGAGAGACATAAGAGACACAGGGAGGAGTGAGAGAGACATGAGAGACACAGGGAGGAGTGAGAGAGACATGAGACACACAGGGAGGAGTGAGAGAGACACATGAGAGACACAGGGAGGAGTCAGAGACACATGAGACACACAGGGAGGAGTGAGAGAGACACATGAGAGACACAGGGAGGAGTGAGAGACACATGAGAGACACAGGGAGGAGTGAGAGAGACACATGAGAGACACAGGGAGGAGTGAGAGAGACATGAGACACACAGGGAGGAGTGAGAGAGACATGAGAGACACAGGGAGGAATGAGAGAGACATGAGACACACAGGGAGGAGTGAGAGAGACATGAGACACACAGGGAGGAGTGAGAGAGACATAAGAGACACAGGGAGGAGTGAGAGAGACATGAGAGACACAGGGAGGAGTGAGAGAGACATGAGACACACAGGGAGGAGTGAGAGAGACATGAGAGACACAGGGAGTAGTGAGAGAGACATATGAGACACACAGGGAGGAGTGAGAGAGACATAAGAGACACAGGGAGGAGTGAGAGAGACATGAGGGACACAGGGAGGAGTGAGAGAGACATGAGACACACAGGGAGGAGTGAGAGAGACATGAGAGACACAGGGAGGAGTGAGAGAGACATGAGACACACAGGGAGGAGTGAGAGAGACATAAGAGACACAGGGAGGAGTGAGAGAGACAGAGAGACACAGGGAGGAGTGAGAGAGACACATGGAGGCGTGAGAGAGACAGAGAGACACAGGGAGGAGTGAGAGAGACACATGAGAGACACAGGGAGGAGTGAGAGAGACACATGAGAGACACAGGGAGGAGTGAGAGAGACATGAGAGACACAGGGAGGAGTGAGAGAGACATAAGAGACACAGGGAGGAGTGAGAGAGACATGAGAGACACAGGGAGGAGTGAGAGAGACATGAGAGACACAGGGAGGAGTGAGAGAGACATGAGAGACACAGGGAGGAGTGAGAGAGACATGAGAGACACAGGGAGGAGTGAGAGAGACAGAGAGACACAGGGAGGAATGAGAGACACATGAGACACAGGGAGAAGTAAGAGAGACATGAGACACACAGGGAGGAGTGAGAGAGACACATGAGACACACAGGGAGGAGTGAGAGACACATGAGACACACAGGGAGGAGTGAGAGAGACATGAGAGACACAGGGAGGAGTGAGAGAGACATGAGACACACAGGGAGGAGTGAGAGAGACATGAGAGACACAGGGAGGAGTGAGAGAGACATGAGACACACAGGGAGGAGTGAGAGAGACATAAGAGACACAGGGAGGAGTGAGAGAGACAGAGAGACACAGGGAGGAGTGAGAGAGACACATGGAGGCGTGAGAGAGACAGAGAGACACAGGGAGGAGTGAGAGAGACACATGAGAGACACAGGGAGGAGTGAGAGAGACACATGAGAGACACAGGGAGGAGTGAGAGAGACATGAGAGACACAGGGAGGAGTGAGAGAGACATGAGAGACACAGGGAGGAGTGAGAGAGACATGAGAGACACAGGGAGGAGTGAGAGAGACATGAGAGACACAGGGAGGAGTGAGAGAGACATGAGAGACACAGGGAGGAGTGAGAGAGACATGAGAGACACAGGGAGGAGTGAGAGAGACAGAGAGACACAGGGAGGAATGAGAGACACATGAGACACAGGGAGAAGTAAGAGAGACATGAGACACACAGGGAGGAGTGAGAGAGACACATGAGACACACAGGGAGGAGTGAGAGACACATGAGACACACAGGGAGGAGTGAGAGAGACATGAGAGACACAGGGAGGAGTGAGAGAGACATGAGAGACACAGGGAGGAGTGAAAGAGACATGAGACACACAGGGAGGAGTGAGAGAAACACGAGACACACAGGGTGGAGTGAGAGAGACACATGAGAGACACATGAGAGACACAGGGAGGAGTGAAAGAGACACATGAGAGACACAGGGAGGAGTGAGAGAGACATGAGACACACAGGGAGGAGTGAGAGAGACACATGAGAGACACAGGGAGGAGTGAGAGACACATGAGACACACAGGGAGGAGTGAGAGACACATGAGACACACAGGGAGGAGTGAGAGACACATGAGACACACAGGGAGGAGTGAGAGACACATGAGACACACAGGGAGGAGTGAGAGACACACGAGATACACAGGGAGGAGTGAGAGAGACACATGAGAGACACAGGGAGGAGTGAGAGAGACACAGGGAGGAATGAGAGAGACATGAGACACACAGGGAGGAGTGAGAGAGACATGAGAGACACAGGGAGGAGAGAGAGAGACATGAGACACACAGGGAGGAGTGAGAGAGACATAAGAGACACAGGGAGGAGTGAGATAGACATGAGAGACACAGGGAGGAGTGAGAGAGACATGAGACACACAGGGAGGAGTGAGAGAGACATGAGAGACACAGGGAGGAGTGAGAGAGACATGAGACACACAGGGAGGAGTGAGAGGGACATGAGAGACACAGGGAGGAGTGAGAGAGACATATGAGACACACAGGGAGGAGTGAGAGAGACATAAGAGACACAGGGAGGAGTGAGAGAGACATGAGAGACACAGGGAGGAGTGAGAGAGACATGAGACACACAGGGAGGAGTGAGAGAGACACATGAGAGACACAGGGAGGAGTGAGAGACACATGAGACACACAGGGAGGAGTGAGAGACACATGAGACACACAGGGAAGAGTGAGAGACACACGAGACACACAGGGAGGAGTGAGAGAGACACATGAGAGACACAGGGAGGAGTGAGAGAGACACATGAGAGACACAGGGAGGAGTGAGAGAGACACAAGAGAGACACAGGGAGGAGTGAGAGAGACACATGAGACACACAGGGTGGAGTGAGAGAGACATAAGAGACACAGGGAGGAGTGAGAGAGACATGAGAGACACAGGGAGGAGTGAGAGAGACATGAGACACACAGGGAGGAGTGAGAGAGACATGAGAGACACAGGGAGGAGTGAGAGAGACATGTGACACACAGGGAGGAGTGAGAGAGACATAAGAGACACAGGGAGGAGTGAGAGAGACATGAGAGACACAGGTAGGAGTGAGAGAGACATGAGACACCCAGGGAGGAGTGAGAGAGACATGAGACACACAGGGAGGAGTGAGAGAGACATGAGAGACACAGGGAGGAGTGAGAGAGACATGAGACACACAGGGAGGAGTGAGAGAGACATAAGAGACACAGGGAGGAGTGAGAGAGACATGAGAGACACAGGTAGGAGTGAGAGAGACATGAGACACCCAGGGAGGAGTGAGAGAGACATGAGAGACACAGGGAGGAGTGAGAGAGACATGAGACACACAGGGAGGAGTGAGAGAGACATGAGAGACACAGGGAGGAGTGAGAGAGACATATGAGACACACAGGGAGGTAACGGGGGGTGCACAAGGAATAAGATAATGAGGAACACCTCACAAGGAGCAGTTCCTTCTCACCTTAAGTCTCTCATCAAAAAATCACACATTATCTCAATTTCTTATTTACATTAAAATCATATGAAAGAGATAGTGTTTTGTTCAGCCAAAACAGTAGCGTCACCAGCCAACATTAACGTTGGCTGGTGACGCTAACTTAATTAAGCTGCTAAATATTAACGTAAGCTATAGATGTTATCATAAACTATTAATGTTAACTTAAGCTATTGAAGGTTAACTTATGATATTAACGTTAACATCGGCTGTTCACCTTAACTTAACTATACACCTTAACTATTAAACTTAACTATTCACGTTTTGAACGGTAACTTGAGCTAATAAATGAGAACTTAGGCTATTAAAAATTTTTCAGGTACAGAACGATAATTATTGCAGGCTATTGAACTTAGAACTTTGGCTGTTGACTGTTAATTTAGGCTATTGACTCTTAACTAGGGCTTTTGGACGTTAGCTTAGGCAATTGGCCATTAACCTAGGCTGCTGAATGGTAATTTAGGCTATTGAACGTTTCCTTGGACTATTGAACATAGACTTGGGCAATAGAACTTAACTTAGGTTATTGACCAATAGGTTATGCGTCAATCAAGGCTATTGAACGTAAACGTTGGCAATTGAACGTTAACTTGGACTACTGAACGTTAACTTGAGGGTGTCTTCTAGTATGGAGAATGGCGAGGGCAGGAGGTGGAGGCAGCGTTTCTCCTGCAGACAATGACGACACTCTTGAGGAGGCTGGGGGACCACTGCTGCATGCTACACATTTAGATCATAACCGTCACCCGGTCGTAGAGGAGGGTCCAGAGGGAGAGCTCCAGGACAGTACACACCACAGCAAGGCCAACACACGGGAGGTGAAGCGCCGCCGACATACAGAGGTAGAGAGCGACCGTGCCGGCCCCAGGCCGCCTCACTACCAACACCACCCACCAACCAAAGTGGGACGAATTCTTCTGATTTGCAAACTTTCATCATTGCCGTTGGTGGCGTAGATGAGAATGTTTACAGAAACAGCCGGGCACAAAGTATCTTATATAATGGCATTCCCAAGATATTCGGGATCAAGGTGCACCATATCAGACCTAATAAACAAAAGAAGTTGATCGCTGTGGACCACAAACACAGCGAAGAACTTGAGCTTTCAGACGTTAGTGACATCTGTGGCCACAAAGTCAAGTGCTACAGACCACTAGGAGACCGCTTAGTGAAATATGTAATCCGACATGTGGTAGACATCAGTGTAGACGATGTCAAGGCACAACTTCAGTCACATGACATCCTGATCTATGGAAGCAAAACATTTATGCGAAGAACAAACAGAGAAGTGAGTTATACCGACACCGCCCTGCTTACCTTTCTACACTACATTTCTCTTGAGAGGATTTGGTTAAACGGCTTCCTCCATAAACTAGAGGTGTACGTCCCACGTCCCACGTCCCACGTCCCATTCAGGGTTTTAAATGTCAAGGTTTTAACCATACCGGGAAATGCTGCACCAAAGACATTAAATGTGGGAAATGGTGTGGCTCCCATTACACACAAGTGTGTGTGTCAGATACACTCACCTGCTGACACTGTGGTGGTGATCATCACATTATGTGTGTCAGATACACTCACCTGCTCACACTGTGGTGGTGATCATCACATTATGTGTGTCAGATACACTCACTTGCTCACACTGTGGTGGTGATCATCACATTATGTGTGTCAGATACACTCACCTGCTCACACTGTGGTGGTGATCATCACATTATGTGTGTCAGATACACTCACCTGCTCACACTGTGGTGGTGATCATCACATTATGTGTGTCAGATACACTCACCTGCTCACACTGTGGTGGTGATCATCACATTATGTGTGTCAGATACACTCACCTGCTCACACTGTGGTGGTGATCATCACATTATGTGTGTCAGATACACTCACCTGCTCACACTGTGGTGGTGATCATCACATTATGTGTGTCAGATACACTCACCTGCTCACACTGTGGTGGTGATCATCACATTATGTGTGTCAGATACACTCACCTGCTGACACTGTGGTGGTGATCATCACATTATGTGTGTCAGATACACTCACTTGCTCACACTGTGGTGGTGATCATCACATTACAGTCAAACAATGTCCTTCATACATAGCAGCAGCAGCAACAAACACTAAGGTTCACCCTACCAACAACCTGCTATACAGAAGTGCATTGAAACAACCTAACACAGCCCATCATCAAACACTACCTCACACTCAACCACAACCTTGGCGTGTACCTGATATGTCTATCACCAACAATCCGACTACCCCAGGGTCCAACCACCTCCCACAAAATGCACAACTGTGTCGTAATCTTATTGAAACTCTTGTCACTTGCATAAAAAATGCACTAGAAAAGACGCTGAACCGACTTCTAACTAAATTCTTTACACAATAACACAACCCACCCCTGAGGCTGACCCAACAGACATCCCATCAACAGCTACAGACACTCACATCCGCCCAAACACAGCCACCATTGCTGGACACACATTGTTTGAACAAATGATGCAAAAGCTCCTAAATAACACCTCGCCTTATTAATATCACTCCCCAGGCTGACTTGCCACAAACCCCAACCGTCAGTACCAAGAGTAAGACACAGCCCACATCCACATCTAGGTATCCAACATGTACTACTACTGGCATGCCAAGGAAAACAGACACATCCACAACCCACACATCCTAAATGGCTCCCCTAACCTTCATGACTTGGAACGCAAAAAGCATTAAAACATCCCTCACAGAACTTAAACAATTCCTTTACTCATCCAAACCGAACTTAGCTTTCATAACCGAATCCTGGCTCACCCCTAAACAAAATCCTATTTTTAAAAACTTTCAGATGGAGAGACTGGACAGACCAAACCGTATGGGTGGTGGTATTTTCCTCCTAACACGGAGTAACATGACATGTAAACCTGTAACACTTACACATTTTGTAAACGGTAAACTAGAAGTTCTAGCATGCCTAATATCTTACAATGGTACACACATATCCCTACTGCATATATACAATCCTGGTGGCACAATAAACTTAAATAAACTGGAATTCTATCTCAACCAATTACGACACCCGATCATTGTTACAGGTGATCTCAATGCTAACCACCCCACATGGAGTAGAGGTACCCAGAATACTGCAGGCACCGATCTGTATAACTACTTAGACACTACACCATATATTCTCCTTTCGCGGCCCTACCTTGCAACCTACTTTAACTACAGAACCAATTATGAAGCCTCACTGGACATCTGCTTTGGCTCGGCACACTTTCAACATGAACTACAGTTTCATACTGGACCAGATATTGGTAGTGACCACAAACCTCTCATTATAAAATTTACTAACTTTCACCCACCAACCCACCCCCTAACGCTCCCCAAGTGGAACATTAAGTACCTAGATAAGAAAAAATAGGCTGATACTGTCTGTCTCCCAGACACAGACGATGTAGACCCCAACACGCGACTGTCCACAATCACCTCGGCCATAAATTCTGCAGCCACCCAAATGTTCAAGAAAACTTCAGGACATAGGTCTAACCAACCACTGAAACCATATTGGTGGAACGCGGAATGTGCACGAACAGTCGCTTTACGCCGACGAGCCATACAAAAACAAAGACGTCAACCCTCCCTACAGACCTGGCACAATCTCCGGCGGGCCACAGCAGAAGCCAAAAAAAACATACTGTCAGCAAAGCTAGCATCATGGGCAACATTCTGTGACACCCTCATACCCATCACGCCACATTCAAAAGTCTGGGCTACATTTAACAGCATTAAAGGTCGCCCAATATTCCCTTTGTTCCCCCTGATGATCAATGGTTCACTCTGTCAAACACCTCAGGAGCGTGCAAATGTTCTTGCTGAATGTCTTAAAGTTGCCCTCTCAACACCCTTCTTTCATGCCCAGGAACTCCCCCTCAGACAAGAAATTGACCGTGCCATACCGCTGCCCATGCTCGGCGTCGACAACATATACACC
This sequence comes from Procambarus clarkii, assembly GCF_040958095.1. NCBI lineage: Eukaryota > Metazoa > Arthropoda > Malacostraca > Decapoda > Cambaridae > Procambarus > Procambarus clarkii. The sequence continues at coordinate 27,737,255 of NC_091162.1, forward strand.
TTAAGCGAGCTACAATTAGCCTTAACCCGCCTACCTCTTGGCAAGGCACCTGTTTCATATTGAATTCCCTATGAACTTATCGAATATCTTCCATCGATTGCACATAGCACGCTTCTAAACTATTACAACCTATGCTGAACTGACGGAAATATTCCCTCACAATGGCAGACCAGTATTATTCTTCCTTTCCTTAAACCAGGAAAAGACCCATCCCAACCTGCGCCATACAGACCTATCTCCTTACAATCATGCCTCAGTATAGTCATGGAAAGGCTAGTACATACTCGCCTCCAATGGTACCTTGAGTATAATAATATTATACCGTCACTCCAAGCTGGATTTCGACCGCAGTGCTCCACACGTGATCAAATACTTTGCCTTGAACATGAAATCCGCACCTCTCTCAGAAGCAGTAAATATTGTCTTGTTCTCTGCCTAGACCTCAAAGGAGCTTTTGATAACATTCCTCATACTTGCCTCTTGGCAAAGCTTGCACGTTTAGGCGTACAGGATAGATTACTACTATGGTTACAGTCCTCTCTCACGAACAGGACCTCTCAAGTCTATATACAAGGCGAGTTTTCCGATAACATCACAATACAAACGGGTGTCCCGCAAGGCTCCATACTAAGCCCAACCGTTTTTGCTGCATTCTTAGCAGATTTGCCTAACACCCATCCTGTTAACCTCTCGGTGTACGCCGACGACTTAACACTGTATTATTCAGACAACGCCTTACCTAATACAGTCTCAACAATGCAAACAGCACTTGACCACCTCATAGATTGGACACAACAATGGGGCCTTCAAGTTAGTACTACCGAAACCTGTTATCAGATTTTCACTAAAACAAGCCTTGTTCATCTACCCACCCTCACAATACACAACACTCCCATCCAACACGTACGAGAACTTAAATACCTTGGCATGCACTTAGACTCGCCCTCACTTACCTGGAAAGCACACATTCAACACCTTAAACAGACGACACAACCCCGACTCTCCATACTTAAAGCCCTCACTGGCACCACCTGGGGAGCACACCATAAAATCTTGCTCCGTTTCTATACAACCAACATTCGCAGCCAACTAGACTATTGTTGCCAGGCATATGCGTCGGCTGCGTCTACTAACCTACAGAGCCTCGAGGTCATACAAAACAATGTCATGCGACTTATATGTGGAGCAATGCGTTCCACTCCTATCCTCGGACTCTACGGGAAAACGGGCCTCACAAGCCTAGCCACCAGACGAGACATAATGTGTGCCAACTATCTGTCACTCTGCACCATTGCTCACCAGACACACCCATACAGATCAAAAATTAACCCAACAGTTAACCCACATAACCCCCGCTTCCCAACCAATCACTCGCAACCTTTCCTCACACGGGCTACAAATAACCTCAATATAGACCTCTCCCTACTCCAAAACTGTGAAACCCAACTTCCTGTTCCCCCCATTCCACCTTGGCTTTATACAACTCCTAATACAGCAATACAACTCGAAGACAACATTCCAAAGTCTGCACCAAACTCAGCCATAGCCTCAGTCTTTCTCTCAACAATGAAAAATTGCTACCCAAATACCACAGCGATTTATACAGATGGATCTCGCATCATCATGAACAACGTACCCTCGGTCACTAGCGCTGTATGGATACCGGAATACCATCTCAAGCAGGGATGGCGGTTACCAAACCAACTATCTATTGTCACAACTGAATTATATGCCTTATATCAAGCTCTCCAAATAATCACAACATTACCAGTCGGGATATATACAATCTGTAGTGAATCCAAGAGTGTGATTCAAGCAATTACGTACTCTTCAACAACGTGCAAGGAGTTTGTTTACCCATGCCTTCAACTTCTTCATGAACATCGATTGAACGGTTATGACACCTCCAGCCAAAGGGTCCCAGCGCATTGTGGTATTCTCCAAAATAAGTCTCCGTGGCGTAGTGGTGAGACGCTCGCCTGGCGTTCAGCGAGCGCTTTGTCCTGGATTCGTATCCTGGCCGGGGAGGATTTACTGGGCGCAAATCCTTAACTGTAGCCTCCGTTTAACCTAACAGTAAAACGGGTACCCGGTTGTAAAAACGATTCTTCGCGGCGGTCGTATTCCGGTGAACATAGGATTAAGGACTTGCCCGAAACGTTACGCGTACTAGTGGCTGTACAAGAATGTAACAACTCTTGTATATATCAGTAAATAAAATAAATAAAAATAAAAAATAATGAACTAGTAGACCAACTAGCCAAAGCAATGCACAACACGCCTCACCTTATCCGTCATCCAATTCCCCATGTTGCACGTAAAGGAACCTTCAAAAATACCATCACTCAAGATTTTGCGACAAAATGGAAAACGTCATGCTCACCTTTGTACTATGGGTCCAATAAAAAGAAATGGGATACTTGGAAACATGTCAGATATAAAGGCAGAGAAATTGATGTAACGATGACCAGATTAAGGCTGGGACACACCACACTGGCAGCACACAGCTCTAAGTACAGAACAGACATCAACGAACTCTGTACTCACTGTCAGGTGCCTGAAACACTCGAACACTATCTCCTTCACTGCTTCCGACATCATAGTGCCAGAGTAAATTTCAAACAAGTACTTATCTCACTTAACAGACCCTTTACCATCGAGCATATATTAGGAGGAGGTGACCACTCGTTACAAGAAATATACCAAATAGTCAAAGCACTGGCTAAATATCTCCAGTCGACCAACAAATTGGGTCACATCTGACCCGCGCCACATATATACCTGGCGCCACCAACAGCTAAACACAGAACACAACTGCCTCGTGGCAGCACCAAGGATCAGCTGACGCCATACACACAACACCCCGCCCCACGGTGCGGCAAGTCTCCCTACAACACACACCTCTGTTGTAGTCGCCGCTCCTCTGTCTACACCACAACACAACAAGCACCTTTGGCACTGTTACTATCCTCAACATGAAGGCGTCTGCCACCAGCAGTACTGGTGCAGTCATCAGGAGGGACGAACCCTTCATGCACACTGCACCTACCATCATGAAGGAGAAGAACGTTAACTTAGGCTACTGACCATTAAACAACGCTACTGACGCATAGCTACGTTTATAGATGTTTATATGCCTTAGTTGACGTTCAATAACGTCAACTAAGGCATATAAACATCAATTTAGGCCTTTGAACGTTATGTTAGACTATTACACGTTAACTTACATGTCTGGGAGCCGGCATGTGGCTGACTGGCTCTTATCTCGACCCGTCACGCGAGGAGTCGAACGCCAGGCACCTCAACGCCAGGCACCTCAACGGGTGCTGATATCACCTTCACACTAAACATTTTGGCAGAATGTTTGCCACAATAATTTACATTATTTGTTTCTGGTTTAGACCTGATGGTCCCCCCCCCTGTCCCCTCTCTCATGCCTCTTACTCTATCCTCTCCTTTCCTCTTCCCCTCTATCCTCCTCTCTCCACCTTTCTTCCCCAGAATCCTCGCCCTCCCTCTCCTTCACTCTCCCCCCAGAGAGTGAATGAGAGTGAAGGGTCAGGGAGCCATTGAATAATGTTCCAGATTACTATACGAAAAATCACTGATTTGAATTAGTGGTTTTCAAAATATTAACATTGGTAGCCGTCATGGTGGAGGGGGGTGGGAGAGGGGGGGGTCAGTATGTCACCTTGTTCCCTCTGGTGGTTTGGTGACCCTCCGACCAGCCTATGTCTGTCCCGTCCCCCAGACCACCTTCCCTGCAAAGCCGTTGTCTCGAACAAGATTGTCTCCTTGAAGAGTTAGTGTTGAGGAGGCTGTAGAGACGACCCCACTTCCTGCCTCTTGTAACCCCTCTGTTATCTCTTGTTACACAGATGTTACATCTCTGCACAAATCCTTATATATATATATATATATATATATATATATATATATATATATATATATATATATATATATATATATATATATATATATATATATATATATATGTCGTACCTAGTAGCCAGAACTCACTTCTCAGCCTACTATTCAAGGCCCGATTTGCCTAATAAGCCAAGTTTTCCTGAATTAATATATTTACTATAATTTTTTTCTTATGAAATGATAAAGCAACCCTTTTCTCTATGTATGAGGTCAATTTTTTTTTATTGGAGTTAAAATTAACGTAGATATATGACCGAACCTAACCAACCCTACCTAACCTAACCTAACCTATATTTATAGGTAAGGTTAGGTTAGGTAGCCAAAAAAAGCTAGGTTAGGTTAGGTAGGTTAGGTAGACGAAAAAACATTAATTCATGAAAACTTGGCTTATAAGGCAAATCGGGCCTTGAATAGTAGGCTGAGAAGTGCGTTCTGGCTATTAGGTACGACATATATATATATATATATATATATATATATATATATATATATATATATATATATATATATATATATATATATATATATATATATATATATATATATATATATATGTCGTACCTAGTAGCCAGAACGCACTTCTCGGCCTACTATTCAAGGCCTGATTTGCCTAATAAGCCAAGTTTTCCTGAATTAATATATTTTCTCTAATTTTTTTCTTATGAAATGATAAAGCTACCCATTTCATTATGTATGAGGTCAATTTTTTTTATTGGAGTTAAAATTAACATAGATATATGACCGAACCTAACCAACCCTACCTAACCTAACCTAACCTATCTTTTTTGGTTAGGTTATGAATGGTAGCTGAAAAAGTTACGTTAGGTTAGGTTAGGTAAGTTAGGTAGTCGAAAAACAATTAATTCATGGAAACTTGGCTTATTAGGCAAATCGGGCCTTGCATAGTAGGCTGAGAAGTGCGTTCTGGCTACTAGGTACGACATATATATATATATATATATATATATATATATATATATATATATATATATATATATATATATATATATATATATATATATATATATATATATATATATATGTCGTACCTAATAGCCAGAACGCACTTCTCAGCCTACTATTCAAGGCCTGATTTGCCTAATAAGCCAAGTTTTCATGAATTAATGTTTTTTCGTCTACCTAACCTACCTAACCTAACCTAACCTAGCTTTTTTTGGCTACCTAACCTAACCTTACCTATAAATATAGGTTAGGTTAGGTTAGGTAGGGTTGGTTAGGTTCGGTCATATATCTACGTTAATTTTAACTCCAATAAAAAAAAATTGACCTCATACATAGAGAAAAGGGTTGGTTTATCATTTCATAAGAAAAAAATTATAGTAAATATATTAATTCAGGAAAACTTGGCTTATTAGGCAAATCGGGCCTTGAATAGTAGGCTGAGAAGTGAGTTCTGGCTACTAGGTACGACATATATATATATATATATATATATATATATATATATATATATATATATATATATATATATATATATATATATATATATATATATATATTTAGGGGTACCACCACTAATTTAATTAAAGGGACCCACATCCTCGAAGAAGAAAATAAATAGTGTTCAGATAAGACCTTGTGGATTCTCACTGAATACTTTAATCTTTTCCTCTCCTACCACCCCTATTATTATTTTTTTATTTGATTTTATTGCAATGCTACAGTTTACAGAAAACACACACTTATATAACAATATACCAATCAGTGTTCGAAGACCTCGTCCAGCTCCTCGGGGGTCGGGTGCGTACCCAAGATACAGCACGCATTTCCCCTCTGAACAGCAACACTGAGGCGCTGGAACATAAAACTGGCCGCTCTTGGGTCTCTAGTCTTCCCAATGAGTTCCTCGCCCAGCTCCTTCAGGAACTTAAGTGCACATTTACCCCAGGCGCCCAGAGTCTCAGCGCCTATTGGCACGAACCTGTAACAACGTTCTAGGTCCCTGTACTTGTTAGTTTTCTGGGTCTCCCTGAAGGTGGCCGCCCCGCCT